>NW_007776316.1:0-3577 GCF_000696425.1 Galeopterus variegatus | reverse complement strand
TTGGGGGGGGGGGGGGGGAAGGCTGTCAAATAACAAAATTTGACACGCAATTAAAGGAGATTATTTTTCCTTTCTATTTTTTTCTAGGCATCTCTACAGTTTTGACTTACTAAGAGCTCAAAGAATACATCAGCAGAAATCCCTGTGCTTGACAGAACAGCAGGAAAAAGTACAATGTCCATTGAGGGACCTTCTCATGACAGTAGTGGCTGTGTTGAGACACCACTCTCAAATGGCTAGTGTTGAAGAATGTGAGCAGTCTTGGTCTTAAGCACCTTACAATGCCCCATGGGGAGGCCCAAGAAACAACAAAGATCCAGGTAGATGGCGTTCAGCTCCTGCAAGGCTATAAGTAAGCCTGAACTAATGAGCTATGAAAATTCATAGATGAAATCCTGAGACACTCAGATTACAAAGTTTTGAAACAGTGGTGAACAATTTAGGATGGAATATAGTTAAGTACAAAATTGTGTGGTAGGAACTCCATATGTTACAAAATTTCAGAGATATTTGAAGGCTGGAGGAGTCAGAAAAAGTTCTAGGACAGTGTTGAGAATAACATGGGACATTGAAAGATGGTGGTATTTACTTATAGTCTTGGTCTTAAGCACCTTACAATGCCCCATGGGGAGGCCCAAGAAACAACAAAGATCCAGGTAGATGGCGTTCAGCTCCTGCAAGGCTATAAGTAAGCCTGAACTAATGAGCTATGAAAATTCATAGATGAAATCCTGAGACACTCAGATTACAAAGTTTTGAAACAGTGGTGAACAATTTAGGATGGAATATAGTTAAGTACAAAATTGCATGGTAGGAACTCCATATGTTATAAAATTTCAGAGATATTTGAAGGCTGGAGGAGTCAGAAAAAGTTCTAGGACAGTGTTGGGAATAACATGGGACATTGAAGGATGGTGGTATTTACTTATGTAGTGAAACAGAGAAAGATGCTTCAGGCAAGCCAACATAATTGTTTTAAGTGGCAGCTGTGATTCAGCAGTAATAGTTTGACTAGACTGGTTAGCTCTTTCCTCTTCAAAGAAAACTAATCCAGCAGAGCATGATTTGTTCTTCATTTCTTCATTGGTTTGTTCATTTATGAAATCACTGAGCAATAGCTACCACACTCAACTAGGAATCTGAATATGTGCAAACATCTGTGCCTTTAGGGAGCTCACAGTCTGGTGGGAGCAGACAGATGAACAAACACAAAATTACAACACAAGGGACTAAATATGCAGTGATATAAGCCTCTACGCAGTGCTATGGACCAATTCCGACTCTTGATTTTGATTTCTGGGGAGGACAGGCCTAGTTAGACATACATCAATCATGTGGTTTTGACAACTCCTTCCTTTAGGAGAATAGATTCAATGAGGAAAGAAATCATGACCAAACTTGCAATAACCTGTAGCCCATTGCGAAAAGGTGAAACTGGGACAAATTTCCATTTCAGGATTTTGGGATGGACTCACTGAGAAAGCAAGTCAATTAGCAGCAGGAGCCAAAGCCAAATGATCATCATAGGGAGCAGGACCAGGTAGAGGCTGGGTACACTCATGATAACTTTCGTATAAGTTTTAACTCAAGAGAAAGGAAAAACAGGAGATGGAGCACACACAAGAAGAGAAGCAGAGATGACTAGAGCACTGAAAACAAGAGGCGCTGCCTCAGCTTCCCATAGCTCTGTAGACCCTAACCGTGGCTCTTCTGAGGACCAGCTCTAGATTTGTCCCTGCCCTTGAACCATGCATCTGAATGTTACCTCACAGTAATCACTCCATTCACTTAAGCTTTATATTAAAACTCTGTAAAAGACCCCCACCTTGAGGAGTTTTCACTGGCTTCATTACTCACATGTTGTGCCCTTACTTTCCAACTCTCTGTAGCTTCCGAATCGCACACCGTCTGTTCCCCAACATCATCATCTCTCAACTCTTTGGTTTCTCCTCAGTCTCCAAATTTCTGTTCACTTCAAATGCCCAGAAATTTAGCAAACTCTTTAATTAACTTAATTTCTATTGACCCTCCGGGTTTCAGCTTTCTCCTAAGCAGTTTTCCAAGGCATTTTCCTAAGCAAAAACATTTTCTTCTCTAAAAAGACTCTGGTATCAGTGACTAAAATAAAAATTGTGGGTGTGTATGTGTGTGTGTGCATGCAATTGAATTAAAAAATCAAGAAGAATGCATACCAAAATATTAGTGGTTAGGATATCTAGGAAGAAGCTGAGAGCAACTTCTACTTTGTCAGACATAAATATTTTGTTAAAAGTAAGCATCTTTATGTAATCAAAAATTGTTTTCCAGAAATCATTGTATAATTAGAATTCTCTATGTAATGTGTAATAAATTGAAAAAATTCATTGTTAAAATTAAAAATATGTAAATAGAAAGAATGAATAGATTCAGAAAAGGATACCATTTTGGCCAAAAAGAAAGGAAAATATACAATTATGATACTGGTAAAAATCTAATATATATAGTAATATAAACAGCTCTTCAGAAAGAGAATAAGAGAAACTGATAGACTAGAACAGAGGCTAAGTCAGATTAGTGCATATATAGAAACATACTCTCTGATAAAACTACACTGTGAATCAATGGGAAGAGACAGATTGTTTAGTAAATGTCTTAGTTCATTTTGCTGATATGAAGAATACCTGAGACTGGGTAATTTATAATGAACTGAAATACATTGGCCCACATTTCTAGAGGCCAGGAAGTCCAAAATCGAGGGGCTGGAAACTGTCGAAGGCCTTCTTGCTGCATCATCCTATGCTGTAAGCCAGCAAGGGCAATAGACAGCAAGAGGGAGCCAAACTCACCCTTTTGTAAGGTCACCAAGCCCACCTTTGAGCGTGGATCCCTCAGGGCCTAATCATCTCTGAAATGTTCTTCCTCTTAATACTGTTACCATGGCAATTAAATTTAAAAATAAATTTTGGAGAAGACAGACATTCAAACCATAGCAGTAAATGATATTTTTTAAATGTTTACCATATGGAAAAATATATAATTGGAATCTTACATAATAACAAACATAAAGATAGACTCTAGATAAAGACAATAGTGAAAGTTTAAACTGTAAATCTATAAAAATAATAAAAAGTATAAAAAAATTTCTTTGTGGCATAAACTTCTTAAACAAACTTTAAAATGACAATGTATGAGGGAAAATCAATTAATCGAATTATATATTTTTTAAAAAGGCTTTCTATTCAAAAAAGCACACCATGGACAATTTAGTAGATTTTCTTTGTGTGATTTCTTGCCACAAAGCAGAGCCTGGGACAAGAGCTTGTATACATCTAGTTTATTTTGTGAAATGATTAAGAGGGATAAGTTACTGGGAAGAGAAAGAAAGAAAAGAGGAGATGCTATGGTTTGAATGTACCACATAAAACTTATGTTGAAATTCAATGGCTATTGTGTTAAGACGGAGGAGATGCTATGGTTTGAATGTACCACATAAAACTTATGTTGAAATTCAATGGCTATTGTAGCAGTGTTAAGACATGGGACCTTTAAGAGGTGATTAGGTCATCATGAAAGAACCCTCAGGAATGGATTAATGCTG
>NW_007776315.1:2547-3577 GCF_000696425.1 Galeopterus variegatus | reverse complement strand
ATTTGCATTGCATTAATTACTAATGTGGGTGGACAGCTTTTTCAGATGTTTTTAGTCCTTTGAGAACTTCTGTGGGATATGACCATTGATGAGGTTCTTGATAATTTTTTTTTTTAATTTACACTAAATTGCATGCCTACCAGCAGTATTTGAGAATGTTTGATTGCAGAAAAAGAATGAATCCATGTGAACTGGACTCACTGGGGGAAACCCAAGCGTGGGAGGCCACTTGGGTTGGGTAGGGTTTGAATAGAAGAGCATTTTCATCAATGAAACTTGCATGTAATGGGAGTGTTTTAGAACCTGAGGGTAAAGCAGCCTGGTGGGAGCAGATGGTAAGTTGAGTGGGGCTGAACAGGAAACAGCAAAGTAAAGGGGCCTCAAGATGGAGAGACATGAATTAAAGCCAGATTGCTTGTCCTGTGGGCAGCAAAGAGCCCTGACAGGTCCTTAAGTAAGAGAAGGATTTATGACTGTTGATTTCCTTGCTTGACCAAATATTTATATTCTTAACATTTGGGGGATTGCTAAAAAGTCTTTTTTAATTTGGGGGTGTATTTTCTGCCCATCCAATCTCCCAAGCCCCATCTGCTCAACTCTGCTCCTCAAACTCACATCCATTTCCCAGTACCTACACCCCCAAGACCACTACCACATGCATTTCACACACACACGCGTGCGCGCGCACGCGCGCACACACACACACACACACACAGACCCCACTCCACCCCATTTGCTATCTGGTGGTTCCTTCTGACTTGAGTATCCTGATTCCATTTCTCCACCTGGTATTCCTACCAAACCTTTAAGATCAGATCTCTTTATTCATATCCCTGGGATCTCAATTACCCAGCTATCCTATAACTTGCGTGTTTTTTTATCAGTCTACCTGCCGACTAAAGACTAACACCAGTTCTCTTCTGTGGTGGTTGCAGTGGACAGCAACTGGCTCTACCCAGAACTCTCCACGCCTTAATGGCCTGATTCGAGGCTCACTAGGAAAGCTCTCCCACCTGTGAATTTCACACAC
>NW_007776315.1:0-1363 GCF_000696425.1 Galeopterus variegatus | reverse complement strand
GCCTTAATGGCCTGATTCGAGGCTCACTAGGAAAGCTCTCCCACCTGTGAATTTCACACACACACATTTGCCAAGAAGCCAGAAATTCTGTTTTTTTTGAGTCTCAGTGAGTTTCCATTCTCCCAGCTTCTCTTAATAAATTGAAAATGCTCTTACCTGCTAAGCTCTCATCAGCTAATATTTTAATTATCGGCTCATATCTGAGTGGAGATTAGGCAACAGCTCTGCTCTACCTGAATGTAGATGAGTAAGGCAGGGACCAAGAAGGCTCAAGGACTCCTGAAGAGGAGGGGAGAATGTGTTAATTAGGACTTGGCTGTATTGCTGCTTCCCGGGGGGGCACACTCCACAGGGAGAGTAACAGAGGCCAACAACTGGAAGCAAAATTTAGTTTGGAAAATAGCTGCAGAAGTAGCTCTACATGCATGTCGGTTTCTGAGTTTCAATTCTCAATATAACATATCCTGGATCCAGAAAAGAAAGGAAATGCCATCTTTTGGACAGTAACTACAAAGGAAGTGCTAAGATGTGTTTATTTATAAGACCAGGCACCCCAGTGAGACTACTGGGCCTTTTTTTTTTTTTTACTGGGAAGGGGATCGTAACCCTCGGCACATTGTGGTCCACACCACACTCAGCCAGCAAGCGCACTGGCCATCCCCATATAGGATCCGAACCCACGGCTTTGGCGCTACCAGTGCCGCACTCTCCCGAGTGAGCCACGGGGCCGGACTGGGCCATTTTTTAATAACTTCCACGTCCTCATCTGGAGTGAGACATATTCCAGAGTCTACTCCTGCCCTCTATCTTACTCTCACCTCTTCGTTCTTTCATATAACTTCTCCCATGGCCTAGGCGGCCAAAATGAGAAGTGCTGAGGACACGTAGGTAAGTGGGTGTCCTCCTTTCACAGACTCACGATGTCTCCCCGGTGGTGGTGTCTGCCACACGTGGGTCTTTGTGTGGGTGTGTGCATTACTCTGTAATGCAAGGTCCTCATCTTCTCATGCAAACACATGCACAGCCAGAGTTGAATCTCTTACCTGCACTTCTCAGAAGCAGGTAGGCCTTTTTGCGGCTCTCTTCCAGACTGGGTTATGGGAAAGTTATAAGTATGAAAAGTGTGCTTTTCCTTGTACTTGCCTGGACTCCTATTCGATCTATCCTTAATAGCTGGAAGAAGAAACCACTGTCCTACAACCAGTATTGAGGCAACAACAAGGATCTATGGTTCTAATTTTTCTTCCTATAAACCTCTGGAGGGAGCACTGAAGCTGGTGAGAAAGACCATATAGCAGGTGGTTAAGTCAGTTTCCAGGAAATCAGCCAACAAGTTGCTTTGTTGTTTAAAACAAAAGCCTTG
>NW_007776314.1:2820-3577 GCF_000696425.1 Galeopterus variegatus | reverse complement strand
TTCCCAGGACAGCAATTCCAGTCTTAGTGCATTTTTATTAACTTGTGGTGTGACCCTGTGCAAATCACTCAGCTCCTCTGGGCCTCAGGGTGTTTTTTGTTTTGGTTTGGTTTGGTTTTTTAAATCTGTAAATGCAGAATGTTATCTACAATATTCTGAGATTTTAAAGGAATATGCAATACAATCCCTGTCCCCAAGTATTAGGTGGCAGGACATATACATATGAAATCTCTTTATGTACATTTATGTCTCTCTGCAGAGGGAGATGAAGAGAGAGAAGAGAGGCAGGAGAGGGCCAATTTTCAGAGTCGGAATCAAGATTCCAGATCTATTCCAGCACAGCTCATGACAAAACATATTCCAAGCTTCAGTTTTTCCCATCTCTAAAATGGGCATAATAGTAGTACCTACTTCATATGGTTTTGGAAGACTTAAATGACATTGTCTAAAGTACCTAGCCCAGCACCTGCCACACAGTTACATGCAGCAAATGTTAATAAGTGAATTTACATAGATACATAGATGTACACATAGCTACTCAAAGTGCCTAGATGCTAACGTGCTGTGGGGTAACCAAGAGGGGAAGGAGAGTTTCAGGGAAGCAAATTATACTGCACAGTCCTTTCATCTCCACCTGGAACAATTTCCTGCAGGTTAAATTTTAAACCTCCTTTCAGTTCTGGATTAGGTGGCTTACTTAGCTTTTGCTTTCCTCGCTGCTTCACAAGGTGCTGTGAAAGTAAAAGTCATTTGGGCA
>NW_007776314.1:0-745 GCF_000696425.1 Galeopterus variegatus | reverse complement strand
ATTCATCATTACAGTACACAATCATTCTTGGTGTCCATTGACCAATTCCTCATTAGCCCCCCTTCTGCTCCCCTACCCTCCCCTTTTTCACCTCTAGTAACCACAATTCTTTTCTTTTCTAAAAGCTCAATTTTAAATTTTAATTAAAATTTTAATTTTAGGGCCGGCCCGGTGGCGCACTGGAGAGTGCTCCGCTTGAGAGCGTGGCGGCGCTCCCGCCGAGGGTTCGGATCCCATGTGGAGACCAGTTCCCGCTCACTGGCTGAGCGCAGTGCGGGCGCAACACCGAGGGTTGCGATTCCGTTGCCAGTCCCCGGTACGGGCGCGACACCAAGGGTTGCGATCCGTTACCAGTCAGTAAAAAAGACAAAAAGGAAAAAAAAATTTTTTAATTTTAACGTACAGACTTTTCAATTTTCTAAAAGTTCAAGTTTCATGTATTTAAATCAAATTAAAATTCTATTGCAAATCCCTGTCCTAAAGGGATGGTGAAAGTTTAGTCTCGGTCATTACTGGTTAGCAGGCCTGAGAAGCTATGGACAGTCCTTTGATCTAGTTCGCCAGGGTCACCAGGACGTCTTCCGGGTGTGCGCCTTCATGATCCCTGGAGGTGGATGTGCTGTGCTCCACGCCCATGGGGGCCGGGACCCCTGGCTGGGTCTGGAAGCCTAGTGCTGGGCCCCGCCCACTGAGCTCATCAGGCCCCATTCTCATCTGGGGCTTTGTCCCTCGGGTGCTGTCCAGG
>NW_007776313.1:0-3577 GCF_000696425.1 Galeopterus variegatus | reverse complement strand
GTCTCAGATGTTTCTGTTATAGCAACTAAAACACCTACCAAGATTCAGCCAAGAAGAAATAGAAAACATTAACAGACCAGTAACTAATAATAACATTATATCTGTAATAAGAAGTCTTTCAACAAGGAAAAGCCCAGGACTGGATCACTTTACTGCAGATTTTTACCAAACATTTAAAGAACATATTAATTCTTTTCAAACTATTTCAAAAAATTGAAAGGGAGAAAATTTTTCAAAATTTATTCTTTGAGGCCAGTGTTACCCTGATATTAAAACCAGACAGGGACACAACAAAAAAAGAAAACTACAGGCCTATATCCCTGATGAATATAGATGCAAAAAATACTCAACAAAATACTAGCAAGTCAAATCTAATAGCACATCACAAAGATTATACATTATGATCAAGTGGGACTTATCTCAGGGATACAAGGATGGTTTAACTTATGCAAATCAATAGATGTAATACATCACATCAACAGAATAAAGGACAAAAACCATATGATTATCTTAACATATGCAGAAAAATTAATTCATAAAATTCAACATCCCTTTAAGATAAGAACTTTCAACAAATTAGGTATAGGAGGAATTTTTCTCAACACATTTATGACAAGCCCTCAGCTGACTTCATACTGAACAAGGAAAAGTTGAAAGCTTTCATCTAAGAACTGGAATAAGAAAAAGATGCCAACTTTTACCACTCTTATTCAATATAGTACTGGAAATCATAGCCAGAGCAATCAGACAAGACAAAGAAACAAAGCCCATCTAAATTGGAAATGAAGTCAAATTGTCCTTGTTTGCAGACAACATGATTGCTTTTATAATTTAACCAGAAAAGTTTTATTTATATTTTTATTATTGAAACATAATAGATTATACATATTTGTCGGGTACAGCATTGAATATCAGTACCTATGTGCAATATGTGATGCTCATATAGAGAAAAACCTGAAGACTCCATCCAAAACTCTTTGAACTGATAAATGAATTCAGTGAGTTCAAAGGATACAAAATCAACAGAAAAAAATCAGTAGCATTTCTATACACCAAAAAAAAAACTAGCTAAAAAAAGAGATCAAGAAAGTAATTTTATTTACAGCACTATTCACTCTAGGGTCACTACAGTTAGCAATAATTTATTATTTTGAATATTCTCAATACAAAGAAATGACAATAGTTTGAGGTGACAGATGCTAATTACCCTGACTGACCATTATATAGTGTATACAGGTATTGAAATATTATACTGTACCCCAGAAATATGTACAATTATTATATGTCAATTAAAATTGAAAAAAAAGAAGTGATAAGAGTGGCCATTTTTGCCTTTACCAGATCTTTGAGAAAAAACTCTGAGTTTTCCTTATTGATTATGATATTAGCTGAGGGCTTTTCTTTAGTGCCCTTTAATATGTCTAGATAATTTTCTTCTATGCCTATTTTGTTGAGTTTTTTTTTTATCATGAATGGATGTTGAACTTTGTGAAATGTTTTTTCTGTATATTGAGATGATTATGTGGTTTTAATCTTCTATTCTGCTAATGGATGTAGTACATTGGTTGTTTTATGTATGTTAAACCAACCTTCTGTCCCATGGATAAATGCCACTTAGTCATGCTATATAATCTTTTGGACATGTTGTAGAATTCAGTTCCTAGTATTTTATTGAGGATTTTTGCTTCTATTTTATCAAGGATATTGGCCTGTAGTTTTCTTTTGTTGTTGTGGCTTTGTCTGGCTTTGTATCAGTGTGTTCTTGTCCTTATAAAATGAGTTTAGAAGCATGCTCTCTACTTCTATTTTTTAGAGGACATGGTGAAAGTTGATAAAATCCCTTTTGTAAGACCCAGGCAAAATAGGGCCAGAGAAGGCACAAGGGAGGGAGGCTCATGCTTGTATGTCTGAAATAAAAACTGTTTTCAAGGACTTTCTGATTCCTGGTCAGATGTGTTATCCATTGCCCCACTGGTCCACATCACAAGGATTTTCTGAAAACCCCGTAAGGAATCCCTTCAACTCCTTCATGCATCTTGTGCTTTGCATGGCTTGCATATGTGCACTTTTTTTTAATAAGATTTATTATTAGACGTTCTTTAGTACTGCAGCAGTTCAGATAAGATGTTCCTGAAAGAACACTTGCCCAGTAACAGCATCTGCAGTATTAAACTGATGACAGCTCTGGCTTTGAACCTCTGGAATGAATTAACTCTGTGTCTGAGCAGCTTATGTGAACCTCTCCCTTTTGCCATTAAAAGTTTTCTCTTACCGTTTTCTCACTGGATGCACCTGTGGCTTGCTGTGGCTGTGCATTCTGGATTATAGTCCTCTTTTCTCAGACCTGAATAAATTCAATGTATTTGGAGACATTTTTCTCTAATGTCTCTTCTTTAGATTGACATAATTTGGTGCCAGGAGTGTTCCTGAAGCAAAATTACCTTCAGATTGGACGGGCTACTCTTGGAACCTGGTGAGGTACACAAAATTGAGCCCTTCGAACTCCCCACTTCCACACATTGCCTTTTTTCTGCCCAGGTAAATCTTCTCTCAGGTTGAACTTACTTTCTTTGGTAGCAGCTCCCTGTTGACTTTATTTGGGATCTGGTTGGGCTAAGGTGTCTTACTAAAGAATCTCACCTCCCTTCTGGGACTGTAAAAGACATTTTGTCTTTTCTGGCAAGTCCTTTTTGATACAAAGACAGTTTGTTTTTCTGGTCCTGGTAAGTGCATTTTTGTTTTCAATTTTTTTTACTGAGTTTTTTTGCATATGTTTGCATTTTCCTCTGTTGCTTGCCTTTTATTCTCTGTTTCTGAACATCTTATGAGAGCATATTACTTTATAAAAAATGGTGGATACAGGTTGACCCTTTAAAAGCCATTAGGGTGGTTGCCACCTTTCTGTGAGGGATGTGTCTCTGAAGAGAAAGGCTCCCATATTGAGGATAAACTGGTACATGGACAGTCACAATCTGAGGGCCTGCCAGTCTCAGAAAAAACTCCATGTAACTAGCACACTGTAAAACAAAACAGCAGTCCAAACCCCTAACACTCCCTGACAGGGCTTATAGAACTTTTCTTTTGCTCTTGAGAGATTAATAAGAAGCAGAATGGGATTCCAAATTTCAAAGTATGCAATCATGGTCCCCTTTCTGGAACCCAAGCCAGCTATATGTTAAAAAATTATGATCTTCTCTCAATGTTTTGCATGTTTTATGATAATGGACAGAATACATCCAAACTGCTTCCAGTCTTCAATGGCCATCCTGGGGGTCATTTGAGTTCCCCAAGCTTGTCTGTCTTCGGGGTAAATTAGAAGACTGTGATCTGAATGGAAGGTGTACTTCAATTGGTATTTTGAAGCTTCTAAGCACATTCAGGATTCTAAAATTGCCTCCCTACAGGTACTATCTCAAAATTAACTGAGATAACCAAATAGGGGAAAACAACAAGCCTTAGAAGTGCAGACTCTTCCCCTCCAGAGGAGACGTCTCCCGCTCTTTCCTCCGCTCCTCTGCTCCTCCGCTCTGTCCTTCTTTGGCTGAATAACTCTTTCCTCTGGATTCTGCAGCTTCTG
>NW_007776312.1:0-3577 GCF_000696425.1 Galeopterus variegatus | reverse complement strand
TGGAATACCCATTTCTCGACTTCCTGTCTGCAGGCTGCTTCTGGAGCATTCATTCTCTAGCACGTTCAGCTTGCCTTGTCCTTGATCCAAAAGCCCTTAGGCAGCCAAACAAAAAGCCCTCAGTCCAAAACTCAAAGGTGTTCACAATTAACATTCTGTGTGTGGAGGCCAAAGCAGGGCTGAGGGGCTGCGGAAGGGGACCTGGCAGTGTCTGCAGTGGTAGGGGTAAATGGTCACGTATGGTAAGGACAAATAAAAATTAACAATAAGAGCCTTAATTCTTCCCTTGGGAAATTAGGGAAAAGATTTCTCTCCTGTCCTTTTTCTTAGAGCATTTACTTTAGAAAACTTGTAATTATAAGTACTTTCTCCTTTCTTTGAACATAAATTCTTTTGAAAACTAGATAAGCCTTTTGTCAGCTAGGTGACCCAGAAATGTCTTTCTCAAAAACCCAGGAGCTATCTCTTCAAAATGTAAACATCCAGGGAGAGAGCATGAATATCTCTCAGCCTTCTCCTAGCTGTAAAACTACCTTCTATCATAAAGATATGAAGTTTTTCTTCTGGATAAAGCCACAAAACACAGATGGTCAGCCAAAAATTACCTGGTAAAGTTAGGATGAACTATGTGTGACATAGTTCTCTTACTATAGTGCTGCCTGAAAACACATGAGTGATGGGTTGTGTCAGCTTGGCCATTTAAGGGAGTTCATACCTTTTGCAGTCTCTTAACTGATTGCCTGTGATGCACATCACATTCTGGTTTAATGCTTATTCAGTATTAAAACTGTTTTCTTTCTTGTAGAGCTAGGGTTGGGTCTGGAGCTTACAGACCCCTCAAGCCCGTTGTCCAGACTGAGTCACAAACCATTCACACACAGGTCTATGAGTTAGGTAACCAAAAAAAAAAAAGTCCTTGGAGCCTCAGTTGAAGAGAGAATAGTCTTTATTTTTGCACACACACATCTAAGAGCTAGGCAGTCCAAAGAGAAACTCAAAACTCAACTGCTACTGGCAAAATCCAAAGAAAAACTGAGCAGCTGCCAGCAAAGTAAACATGCTCTCTTTTTAGGTGCGAGCTTTCTGCTGGCCAGCAATTCAGGGCCGCTGCTCCACACAACTCTCAAGAACACAAGAATAGCAACAAAACTAAAAAGATACATTGGCACACATGTGCACTAACTACACACACACACACACACACACACACAATTTGTTTACAAAGAATGTGCTGCACCACACCCAACCAGACCTGAGGTGAGGAGGCCTGATTCATCTATTCTTCTTTCCCGACATTTCTCTACTACCCTTGTGGGGAGAATTTCTGGGTTGGGAAACCATTTTGCTTTTAATTATTTTTTCCCAACAATTTATAACATATTTAAAAAGCATTTTATAAATTTCAAAAACTTTTTTTAATCTTCTTTGTATTCCTACACTTCATCATTTCCATGAAAAAAATTGATAGCATGTGATATAAAATCACATATCATATTTACTACCTCTTTCCTCATCAATCATCTGGGCTGAGCCTGCATCATCATAGGCCATGGTGATTACAAGCCTACCATTGAGACACTGGGAATCTTTAGAGATCTGAAAACATTAGTGGTTTCAGATAAGCAAAACTGTGCTTGTGTAGCATCAGTTCCACACTGTCAAAGAGCTAAACAGACCATTTGTAAGTTAAGGAGAACAAGCTGCAGATGTCTACTCACACTCAGGAACCTATTGCAGGGTAGAGAGATACTATGTGACCAGAAATAACCAAAAAACCCAAAGGACAGCTGGATCTAGCAAGGAAAAACAATAAAAATTTAAATAGTAAGACAGTGTTAAATAAAAGTTATAGGAAGCCATTGTATTGAACTAAGTTTCTTCACTAAGCCCCAAAAGACCAGACTAAAAACCAAAATGGAGTCACCCCTGCTAAATTCCACATCACCAAGGTTGAGGTCTGACCCTCCCAAATGGGCCAGTTTAAATCGTCAATAGGTGAGATGATGAAGTTGCCTCTGCTTTAATCCTTACACAAAAGAAATAGCCTGAAGCAACTGATGTTAACTAGTCAGTGATTTTTCTATTGTTCTGTCTTCCTGTCCCTTTCTTCCAAAAAAAGTGACTATGAAGTGACCAAACCACTTTTGTTCTTTGTTTCTGCTTCTTCAGCCCTTTTCTGTCTGTAAAATCAAACTCTTTTGCTCTGCTCATTAGAACATTTATACTATTTTATGGAATGATGTGTTGCCCGGTTCTAGAATCCCAATAAAGTCAATTGAGATCTTTATCTACATTTGTTGTAATTTTGTCCTTTGACAGCAGTAATTGTTATAGTACTGAAATCTCTTTAAAATCTTCCCTATTTTATTGGGAGATATTACTAGAGAGAAAGATGAGTTAGTTTTCTCTCCAAATAGAAAAATATTCTGGTGCAATCAGCTATGGAAGCATAGGATTTATTGTTCAGCAATAGCTATTGGTGAAGGATTAAGTGTCTCAAATGTTAGAATAACAGGCAAAACAGTTTTGTGCATATGGTGATGATCTTGGATGTGACCGACGCCATTTTACACACAATAAGCACAAAATAGCTGCCAGCCTTTTCCTTATAAGACACCTCATGGTTTCTGAGAAATAGAAATTCCTCCACACCAGCACCAAACCCCTCCCCAATTACATCAGCCTTCCATACAGTCTATATAAGCTCTCCCACCCCCACACCTGGTGCTGTCCGTCATTTTGAGCTCAGCCCACAGATTTTTTCCTTTAATAAAGCTTGATCAGTACCCAGCATCTCAGCTCACTTTCTTTCATATGGTTCATAAGCAATGCTAATAAAAGCCAAACACCTAAATTAAGGTCTCCTGTGATTTGTTTTCTGGCTTTGGTAATATACTTCATAGACTTTGGGTTTCAATAACTTTGTCACATTAGGGGCCTTTCTTACCTGGTACTTTTCAAGGGCATCAAAATTAGTTCAACTTTCATTTATTCATGGGAAAAATGTTTATTGAACTCTTGTTAGGCTCAAAGTCTGAAGCTTAATTCTGTAGATTCAATATTAAAAAGATAGGGACCTACACACTCAATGAGTCAAACAATTATCCAAATAATTAAAAGTAAACAAGTCATCACAATATAGTGCGGTAAGAACTTCAGTATGGGGTAATTACTGATCCAACTCAACAAACATTTATTAAGGCATTTTTGTGAGCCAACCAATGTCAGACACTTATGATGATACAAAATAAACTAGTGCTATTGCTGCTCTCTTAAGCAGGATATAATCTAGTGCCAACATGTGGCCCTGGTGTCACATGCAGACCCTTTTTGGTAGGCAAGGATCACTCAAGACCAAGATGTTGGATGCTCAAATCACACAGTTTATTAAACACACAATATTAACCACACCCACAGTATCTATCCTTAGCCTACTTTCACTCTAAGCTATATCATCCCTTAAGGGCACACTTCACACAACTCCTATTCTTTATCCTGTTAGGAATGGTTCAGAGACTTTACATCTCTGGCACGAGGTCCTTTCCTGACTCACATCCACCAGAAATTGGGTACATCT
>NW_007776311.1:2299-3577 GCF_000696425.1 Galeopterus variegatus | reverse complement strand
AAAGCAAGGAGAAATGTCAATGTTTTAGGACTAAAAACAATTTGTGTTCTGACTTCCAATACGTAAAACCAATGTATAAGCTACGGAATGCTGGAAACCCTTACAGGAAATCTATCCTTCATAGATAGTAAACATTTCTCTCCTGAAATACAATAACGTTCTTTACTCGTGTATTTTTAAAATGATAATGTGCCATTTAATGGTTTTTAGTTTGTGTTTGGCATACCAATAAGGAAACTATTAGGAGTCGGGATAACCATCACCATTCAAGAATAGCTCTGCTTCAATTGTTCACTCAATTCACAGGGAAGGCTACCAAAAGTGTAAAACAGTTACAAACCTCATTTGTGAACACCTAATCCCCGAGAGGATCAAGTCTAGAGGCTTTCATTTTTGTGTTTCATTTTTTCCAGACTTTATTAGAACCGTTTTTGGTTTATACCAAAGTTGAGTGGACAGTGCAGATTTCTCATATTCCCTGTGACCCCACACGTGCATACTCTCCCCTGCCAGGGTGGTGGCATATTTGTTGTAATCAATGAACCAAGATTGACACATCATTAGCACCCAATGTCCATAGTTTACATCAGGGTTCACTCTTGGTGTTGTACATTCTATGGGTTTTGACAAATGTACGATGACGTGTGTCCATCATTATAGCATCATACAGAATTTTTTCACAGCCCTAAAAAATCCTCTGTGCCCATCTCCTCATCCCTCCTGCCTTCCTAACTCCTGGCAACCACTGATCCTTCTACTGTCTTCATAATTTTGACTTTTCCAGAAAGTCATATAGTTGCAATTACCGAGCACAGAGCTTTTTCAGATTGGCTTTATTCTCTTAGTAATATGCATTAAGCTTCTTCCATGACTTTTAATGGCTTGGTAGCTCACTTATTTTTAGCTCTGAATAAAAAGAAATATCATTGTCTGAGTGCATCATGGTTTATTTATCCATTCATCTATTAAAGTTCACATTGGTTCTTCCAAGTTTTGACGATTATAAATAAAGCTTCTATAAACATCCATGTGCAGGTTTTTGTGTGGTCTCTGCATTCACTTAATAACTAAATTTTACATAAATCAATTGGAGCATAACCAGTGGGTAAAACCGCTGAAACCTGAAAGCTAGAACATCAAATTACAGAGAATTAAATTTCTTACCTTCTTTGTACCTCAGTTAATAAAAAAGAGTAATTGAAAAAATTGAATCTAACATTACTCAATATGTCCTGGACAGAAGTTTTTAAAGTTGAATTTAATCTATGTCAACTTAAA
>NW_007776311.1:0-1720 GCF_000696425.1 Galeopterus variegatus | reverse complement strand
ACACTGAGGGTTGCGGTCCGTTGCCAGACACGAAAAAAGACAAAAGGGAAAAAAAAAAAATTAATACATATGTATTTAAGAAATGAAAGTTATTGTATACATTTATTATGTAATAAAAAACAGTTCAACTTTGGAAAAATGTCATTCATGCAAGTGTGGCTGAACAAACCCAACAGAATATTTGGTTCTGATTGGATTCTATCAAATTGCATAAACTTAATAACATGAAACCCAATCATGGGACTTCAAAAAAGTTAGTTGGAGCTCTATTAAAATATACAAGGTCAGAAAAAATAAACACAAAAATAAAAATTCAGAATTTCTAAAATAAGTTTTAGATTTATTGCTTGACAGGCTTTTGTTCTAATATTTTTTTAGATTACTGGAAATGTAGCTGTTTTTTATTCATTTCAAGTGCTGACTACATTAATATGTCCATGTTATATTCCCCCAATTTTTCTAATTGGACCAGGTAATAAATTAGCAGATCCAACATAAACTTCCAGAGGAAAAGTAATAACTTCTGGCAGTTTACTTGGGTCTTTAATAGTGTTCAGAATTCTTTAGATACTATGAGTTTAAAAAAAAAAAAGTGATTATGCCAAGAAAAAATGACTTCTGAAATGTCAGGAGAGAAATTCAGTCATATAATGAAGAAATCATTGACATAAAATATTTTTAAATCACTGGTTAGGATGACAAAAAATAGTATGTGCCACCGTTAGTAAGAAAATGTTTTGAAATTACTTCCTTTGCCATTCTGTCACTTCATATTAAGAAAAGATACACTGAAAATCATGGTAAATTTGCAAAAGCAGTGAAACTCCAACAGATAGCTTCTGTTTTGACCTTTGTAATGTGTTATTTGAGCACAGAAATGAAAATATTAAATTCAACTTTTCAGCCTCTGTTGGGAAAAATATATGCTCAAATTTTGAAGAACTTCAGTTTAAAGTGTTGTCAACATTTGTTCATAAGATGTACATATTTGGGCTTTTAAAATATTTTTAAATAAATCCATATTCTTAAATATTCTATAGAGTGTGAGATATATTTGAAAATTTCATTAGAAATATAAATATGTGCATTTCCTTTTTTACTATTTAAACCAATTTTCATACAAGGTACTTCACTGTATTTTTATGAGTTATGAACATTATGGAAAGTTCAAGAGTTTATATTATAGAGTTATACAAACATTATGGAGTTTTATCAGGGAAAATCTGCTTGCTTCTCAGAGATGGTCCAATAGGTTGTAGTGGTTTAGTGGTTCCTCATATCCAGTAAGAATACTTGATTTTAATAAGTAAATTATCAAACTGTCAAGCAGTATGCTTCATTTGAAAAAACCAAATTTATGAATAAACTCTTACTATACCATTGAGAAAGCTTATTAATGCAATACCAATAGGTAATAGAGAAGGTGGGATTTGAAGTCAGGTTTATATGAAGCTATATTGCTTCTCAATTTGTACTTATCTTGTCTTTGAGATATGCCTTCCTGCTAATTAGTGTATATGAGACTGACAGAGGTATCACAATACAATTGACAAAATTTAAAAAGGAAGATATTTCTTTTCACAGCCTGAGCAACTACTTTCATCTCTACAAGAACTACTTCTTTTAGAAGTGTATGATAGGAAGGAATACAGAGAAAAGGATGATTTAATATTACTGTTTATCTATGCTACATTATATGCAAATATGTATGTGTGTGTGT
>NW_007776310.1:2459-3577 GCF_000696425.1 Galeopterus variegatus | reverse complement strand
ATTAGCTTTGATTCTTCTTCCTTAATCTCTTTTCACAAATCGAGTGCTATTTTCTCTCTCTCTCTTTTTTTTTAAAATCCTATTTGAAATGTTTGTCATTCTTTTTCGTTTCTTTGAAGAAAAGCATTTCCTATTCTTTCCTCTATCGAGGCTTTCTATTTTTCTCCTTCCAAGCCAAGGTTACCTTAGCAAGCAAAGTTATTTGTAGCTCTTATTCATTCCAATGTATTCACTTGTTTTAGCTTATTACCAACATAAATGTTGTCATACCCTGTAATCAAGGATCTTTATTAGAAGTTTAATCATCAAGAAGTAATACGGACTCCTTGAAATTCTATGCAACATTTTTTGTTTGTACATTTTTCTCAGAAGAGGCTTGGCTTTTATGCAATTCTCAAAAGATTCCATGAGCCAAAGAAGAAGATGAGTAGTGGTGAGGTAGCATCCACCAGAAGGTTCTTCTTATCTAGACGTTCAGACTCACAAGGCACAGCACTTTGTGTCTCTTCAGTTGGAGAAGCCTGCCCCCATAGCAGACCACCCACTGTCCAGAAGCTAGTAAGAGAACAAGCTTTGCAGGGATAGCATGTCATGCTGGACTACTCAAGAAGTTCAAGTGTAGCCACCTGCTTCTTCCTTTAATAAAAATGTGTTTATATTCCATTCTGATTAAAGAAGCTCCCACACACTCTTGATAAGTCTTTTTTACGGATATGGTTGAGCACCTAAAATGTACCAGGCACACTGCCAGGGCTCAAAAAGTAGAAGTTAAAAAGACAAACATGGTTCAAGCCCTTACTGAGATAGAATTAAACAAGCATTTGTAGTACAGAGTGACGTGTGGTATGATAAGGTGTAGTACAAGGTGCTGGCAGAGTGAAGAAGATAAAGCTTCTAACCCCAACTCTAGCCTCAAACCAACTTAAGAAACGTTAGTTACGGCAAAGATTTTTAGTTTCTTTCAATGTAATATGTGGTTGAAGGTCAAGGAATTGTTATTAACATCTATGAATTTTAGGCTGACACTTGTGAACCTTCTGCCATTATAAGGACACTGTTTATTTGAAGTACCTAACGTGTAAAAATTCTGACTTAAAACATACATATCTTGGGAGATT
>NW_007776310.1:0-1602 GCF_000696425.1 Galeopterus variegatus | reverse complement strand
TTTATTTGAAGTACCTAACGTGTAAAAATTCTGACTTAAAACATACATATCTTGGGAGATTGGCTGTTAGACTTTGAAAAGTTCATTTTTGTCCACCTCTTTTCCAGAATTGATATACAAGGAAGTTATGGACTTGGAGGAGAGAACCAAGAATGGAGTTATACGGGGGCAGCCATCTCCTTTAGGTTGGTTACAATATAAGCTTGGTAGATTACAGTTTACTTCTTGTGTTGTAATCTTCAGTGGCCTGAAACTTGCAGTTATTTCCATATTTACTACATATATTCAAAATTTCATATATATGGAATACAATTGAGGTTAAGTTTGAAAGCATTGGTACATCATTGTACCAATTCATCGTACTAATCTATCAGTAACTGACTTCGTAAAATACACATCTTTTTCTGATACTGACATTCCATTGAAGAAATTTAAAACCTTGTCTTTAAAAAAGAAGTCTCTCAAAATCCAATGTACTTACCTTTCTATGATTATAGAGAGTCTTTACTTTGGATAAATAAACACAAGCTTCACTGAAAAATATGGTACATGTGACATCAAGTTACCATCTTTCTCTTTTTGGTGTTTCTGATTGATTGAACTAAGGCAATAACATTAAAACCACCATTAGAAAGTGTTCATTCTGTAAGAAGAAAACTGGTTTATAGTAGTTAAAACGTTTCCTTTTGTCATTAGCTGATCTTATGTTTAATTTTAGTACGTGTAAAAGTGTAAAGAATTGAAGAAAAAGTTAAATGGTAAGTAACATGTACATAATAAGTGTATACCATATGACAGATACTGGTGGTTTACATACTTTATTTCAGTTAGCCCATAAGACCTCAAGGTAAGATCATTATGCACATTTAACAGATGGGGAATCTAAAGTTCAGAAAATTTAAATAATATAACCTTACAAATTTATTATGTAGAAGAACCAATTCACAGTAACTTCAAAGTGTGGCTTTTCACCATCTGATATTGCCTCTGACTGGCAGCAGAGAGACTTGTCTGGCTACAGAGGTTAGGACAGTTTTATGGAAGGGGTGAAATTTGAGCTGAACCTCGAAGGCTGAGTAATTATCTCAAACTGTAGGTCTTGATTTTGAATAAAACTGCCATTTTAATCCTTCTAAAACTCTTCTGCATTCTAAGAAAAAAAATGGATATTGTATCTAGCATCTTGTTTATGGCTTTTTGTTAACTATAGTTTCAGATGCCCATTTTGTTGTGCCATAAACACATAATTGTTTAAATAATTTTCATAGCTTCCTTTGACATTTTTGGTTATATTTTAGAGTTGTGCATTTTAAATTCTTGATCAAGAATAGGGTCTTCCAAATTATAATACAGAGCTTCTTGAAAATTTAAACTGATCTTGACAGCTTTTACCTATTATGGAAATGGCTTTTTCTCTACTATTTACTTACAACAAATTAAAGGCTATATAAGTATACTTAATTAATTAGCTTTTATTACTACGTAATAGTAGTGTAACTGAATTGTTCATGATGAAGGCTCAGGTGGGATTTGAAAAGTCCATTACGGGCCGGCCCGTGGCTCACTCGGGAGAGTGCGGTGCTGATAACACCAAGGCCACGG
>NW_007776309.1:2327-3577 GCF_000696425.1 Galeopterus variegatus | reverse complement strand
AACCTCAAGTCTAGATGTTCAGGTAACACCATACAAAGAAGGATCATCGTGATTAAAAATACAACTAATGTATAGTAAAAGCCACAAAAAATAAACTGGTATTGAATTTTTAATTTTTTTTTGGTAAAATATTGAAAATCATTCTCCCAATTCCCATTTCTGAAATAAGTTATATCTGCAATCTATTTAAATATTGATTTAATTATTTGCATTTGTAAACTTCCTTATTTTAAAAAAAAGCACTTAAAAAAAGCTTTTGCAGGTATAATCTCCTTTTGTTCTCATAAAATACTAAGTCAATCCAAAAACCTATCACCATTTTATACAGGGAAGGGAGAGAACTTTGGAGGGGGCTGGCATGACAGGAGACATGCTAATAAATGTCCACTGTATGTTAATTATCTTTATATAATTAAACCCAGGATCCCTAAATTCTCCAGGTACTGGGTCTAACTTCCCTTCACCCTGCTAATCACGCTGAGCAGGGTCCAGGTCCTAGATTAGTTCTCCCAGAAGCAGGACCCGAGGCAAGAATTCAGGTGCAAATAATTCGTTAAGGATGTTCCCCAGGAGAAAGCAGGAGAAGCCAGACAGGGAAGAAGCAGCCAAACAATTGTTTGATTTTCATTGAATGTCAGACTCTGTCGGAGTCCTCAGGGAGCTCCTCAGGAAGCCAGGTTTGTCCAGTCTTGCTGCAAAGGAGACGAGCTGTGCTCTCTCAGTTATCAGTCACTGCTCAGTCACTGTGAGAAGTCATGGCTAGTCTGCCATTCATTTCCCAGCACCTCTGGCTCTCCCTTGGGCCAAGTTGCAGTCCTGTGAGCCTGGCAGGTACAAGCACTTACTTGAGAGGTGGCTGCAAAGAGACTGTACAAGGAGGTCGAGGGGACTGGGAAGACACCACTGGTATCTGCTACAGCCCCATTTTGCATGAGCACAGAAGGTACGATTCCCTCCTGAGGTTTTCTGCAAAATCCGAGCGAGGATCTATCTTTTCCTGGCATTTGCTTGCTACCTGTCCCTTCACTGTGACTCTTCTGAGCCTGTCAGTCAATCCCCCTGACTATCTGATGACTGCTACTCTGATCTGTAACCCCATTCCCTAGTCAGCTTTGCTCGAAGGGTGGGCCCAGATTCTTCAGTAACAGTAATGCACAAAATACAAGGCCGTGCCCTGAATAGACCTTATTAAATCTTTAAGATAACATAATAGAATTACCACATAGAAAAGGAAAACTTAAAGGGCTCCT
>NW_007776309.1:0-344 GCF_000696425.1 Galeopterus variegatus | reverse complement strand
GCAGGATACAAAATCAACACACAAAAATCAGTAGCATTTCTATTCTCCAATAGTGAACAGGAAGAAAGAGAAATCAAGAAAGCTTGCCCATTTACAATAGCTACCCAAAACATAAAATACTTAGGACTTAACTTAACCAAGGATGTGAAAAATCTCTACAATGAGAACTACAAACCAATGCTGAGAGAAATTAGAGAGGATACAAGAAAATGGAAAGATGTCCCATGTTCTTGGATTGGAAGAATCAACATTGTGAAAATGTTCATACTACCCAAAATGATACACAAATTCAATGCAATCCCCATCAAAATTCCAATGAGATTTTTCTCAGAAATGGAAAGAAC
>NW_007776308.1:3225-3577 GCF_000696425.1 Galeopterus variegatus | reverse complement strand
TATTTTTAAAATAGAGGTACCTGCATATGATTTTTTAAGTACTCAAATTTGAAATGTCAACTGTCATCCACATTCATGTGAATTATTTGACTGTGCAATTCCCTGTGATGCCCCCAGGAACCAGTCATTCAGATAAGCACAGCCATTTGCCCCAATTAAACGGCCTTAGACCTGCAAATTACTTTTGATTCGTTTCTTTGGGTTTTTTTGTTTGTAGATATCCTTCCACCTGATATTTTTACAAACCTACTGCTCACTTCCAGCACCTTTCCCTACATTACAAAAACTTCTCTCTAGGGTTTATTTTCTTTTGTTAATGTCCCAAACAAAAGAACAATCACCCAAACATCGT
>NW_007776308.1:0-1438 GCF_000696425.1 Galeopterus variegatus | reverse complement strand
GGTTTGAGAGCTGTCTCCAAATATTTGAAGGAAAAACTGTAGAAGCAGGAATGGACTCCGTGTCCCACCACAACAGGCAGAACCAAAATGGACAAGAGGAACAGACAAGGAAATAGAACAAAGCTCACCCCCCCTCCAACCACCCACATTACTTTCTAACTGTTAGTTTCTGCAAGACAGAGAAGAGAGAGAGACCTGAGCCAGGTGCCATTTCAGCCAAAAGCTTTATTCCACTAACGTGGAGGGGAGACTGAGCCAGTTCAGCTCTCCCAAATTAAGGAAAGCAGGAAGCTTATGAGACTTTTAGGGAGGGTTCAGAGTAACGGGCAATTTCAAAATCAGTGGTATGTAAGGTGACACAGTCTTTGTGGTCCGATTAGCATAGGCTCCTGATTAGCCACTATCTCAGTACAAAGCATTCAAGCCTGAAACCTGCTAGACACAACCCACAAGACATTCCCTTGATGATAACAGTAACGTTTACCCATTCCCAGGAGAGGAATCTCAGTTCCCAGAGCAGAAAAGGGAAAAGGGAGGGGAGAAGGGGGAAAGTTGCTTAACCTGGCTGTGCTGATGTTAAGCCAGCCATGCGGCCTAACACTAACAACTTGAGAAGGCCAGTAAGTCAACGACTGCCTTTATGTATTGTGAGGTCCTCATCAATGAAATATTAAATGAAGGCTGGGGACCTCTGTCAGAGGTGTGACAGAGAAGATTCCCACTCTTAAGCGGAAAATGAGACCCAAAGTTTAAGGTTCTGTGATTCCATAAGACAACGGGAACAAATGAATTAAAACTATTTTTACTTACAAAAAATTTTGTCTCAAATTTTTCGGACTTAAC
This sequence comes from Galeopterus variegatus, assembly GCF_000696425.1. Lineage (NCBI taxonomy): Eukaryota > Metazoa > Chordata > Mammalia > Dermoptera > Cynocephalidae > Galeopterus > Galeopterus variegatus. The sequence goes on along the minus strand of NW_007776308.1, from coordinate 595 downwards.
AGAGAACAATCTTTCAATTTTGCATTATCTGCATCAAACCTTTTGAATAAGATCACAGAGAACAGAGTTTTCTGTAACATAGTTGATTTACTTGCAGAAGTTGTAGGGCCGGCCCCGTGGCTCACTCGGGAGAGTGCGGCGCTGGTAGTGCTAAGGCCGCAGGTTCGGATCCTATATAGGGGTGGCCGGTGCGCTCACTGGCTGAGAGTGGTGCACAGGACACCGTGCCGAGGGTTGTGATCCTCTTACCAGTCAAAAAAAAAAAAAAAGTCGTAAACTCACAGACTGTGGGCCGAATTCTGCCTTATAGATAGACTCTGCTCGGCTGGTACCGTATTCTGAAGGCTGAATTTGAATTTCCTTAGTCAGGGCATCTCATTTTGCTATAAACCCCAGTCTTCCTATCATGCTTCGTCTGTCCATTCTCCACATTTATTTTACCTTCCTTGCCAGTGACAGCACTTAAGTTTATAATCCTGACTTAGAGTGAGATGATTGGAAAAGCAAAATGAAGGTCATAAGTGTGAGCCACATATTAACTTTGGTAAAAGGGGCAGTTGTCTCTAAGAAATGCCAAAATGGCAGTGGCTTCTCA
>NW_007776307.1:2251-3577 GCF_000696425.1 Galeopterus variegatus | reverse complement strand
AGCACTTGGTCACTAGACAAATTCAATATCCTATAGATGTTGCTTAGACTCAAGCTAGGGCCTTGCTATATTTTCTTCCCCCCAGATTTTTACAACTTCCTGACAAGTTACAAGTTCTTGGTAAGTTCTCTCTCTGTTTTCACAATTCCCTTTTTATGGGAAAAACAGAGAGTCTGCTAAGCTTTTAGGGGACCAGGTAAATGTCCTCGGACTGCTTCCAGGGAATGAGTCCAACATAATCAACATTGTTGATATGTCTTTGTAAGTCCTTTCTACCCATCTCAAGAACATTCAGGCAGCCCCATTATCAATTAATGGTCTTTTAAAAAAATTCACAAGTTTCATAAGCCCAGTAGTGGTTCCTAGGAGAAGAGGGAGAGAAGGAAGAAAAAACTTGGTGCTAGTCCTATATAAAATTACCAGCATTTTATTTTCTCAGGGTCATTAATTTTTTTAAAAAACGGTATTCACTATAATTTATATGTATTATAAACACATTTTTTTTTCCTTTTTTTTTTTGTCTTTTGTCGTGACCAGCAACGGATCGCAACCCTCAGTGTTGCGCCCGTACTGGACCGGGACCGGCAACGGGATCGCAACCCTCGGTTTTGCCCCCGCCCCTCGCTCAGCCAGTGAGCGGCCAGTCTGTATGTGGGATCCGAACCCTCGGCGGGAGCGCTGCCACACTTCCCAAGCGGCGCACTGTAGCAGTGCGCCACCGGGCCGGCCCATAAACACATTTTTTCATAGAGAAGACACAATGCTAAAAATAAGTTAAATAAATTTAGTCTTAGAAAAAAAATACTCTTTCTCTCATTTTGCTAAGAATTATCAAAATATTTGATATAAACCAGTGTTCTTGGATTAGAGTTTGGGAAATACTAATTTTTTTAATAAATTTAATGAGAAAGATAGATGCAAATTCAAAAATGAGATACACCACAAAAACCATGCATAAAGTTAGAAATGCTATGGTATATAAATAGAAATTGCAAAATACCAATTCCAAAGAAATATATGGGGCAAAAGTTCTCTAATAAGTTGTATATCTGGATATAGCTTATTAATGATAGCTAAATGCCTCATTTGATGTAATAAAATGTACCAATCCTAAATTATATTCCATTTAAAATAAGATACAATATTGGAAATTTAAATTTCATAATGCCGGTAATACAAATAGATGGGTGCTGAGTTTCATAGATTTTGAAGTAGAAAAGTTATAGAACAAGAACAAATGTGTTTGTCCATCATTGACCTAATTTGAGTCAGCTTTGTCTAACACATAGTGGAGCAGGAATGATTCTCCATATTCTATTTTAGGAT
>NW_007776307.1:0-1393 GCF_000696425.1 Galeopterus variegatus | reverse complement strand
CCTAATTAACTTATCTTGATAATGTCTCAGCCAATTGATAAAGTAAAATTTCAAAATATGCAAGATCAGAGTCAAATCTTCAGACACAGGCACCTCAGGATTTCTAACAGAAACATCTTAACACACACAAAAAATCATATTCTATTTCAAGAGACATTTTACCCAAATTTCACAAAAAAAAATTGCCTTCTTACTCCATGTCATAGATCGTGTTGTCCCACTTACAGAATGAATCAAGGGCCCTTTGCTCTTAGTCTTGAAATAGATACAAGATAATAAACCCTTTAAAATTACTCTCAATTATTCATTTTGCTAAAATTTATATGAAATTATTTTAACACTTTAGTATTATGAAGATATTCCATTCAGGATATAAAAATTAGTACATAAGTATACACAATCAAATTAGTTTTTCCTGTTAAACTCACAGATAGTTAAGGATGTGAATGTGTTTTTACTGTTTGCCAAATTTTAATTCAAATGCAAAATGTAAAAGACACTTTTTTGTCAAATAATAGGCAACCCCAATGTAATAGCAATACAATTCTGAATCTAAGTACCAGCTGACAGTTAAATTCTGATATTTACAACTATCATAGTTAAATCATTCGATACATAAAAGTTAATTGCCTGCAAGAAAAACTAGTGAAATTACATAAATGTAGAAACTGTACAAATCTTAGTGAAGTGCTATTTGACACTTTTATTTCAATGAAATAAGGAAAAATTAAGACTTTGATGCTTTTTAAGAAGTGACATCTTATGAAGAAAATCTGCCTTATAAGTATTTTCTTTCAAAAAACCAAATTCTTATATCTCCAAAGTAGTGTAATTTTCCATAATCACTGTGTTTTTACATAGAAAAGTACATCTCTGTGTAGACAAAGTTAACATAAATACTCAAATAGATTTCTTTTAAATTGAAATGTCATTCACATGGGATTCTAAATTTTTATAGACATAACAGTTTCTGTCAAAATATTCATTTTTTTTAACTGAAGTAAGCTAACATTTTTATTTGATTGGCACTAGATATGTTGACAAGGCTGAACCAATATTTTCCAATTGGGAAATAGAAAAGGTTAAGTTATTAGATAACTAGAAAGGCAGATTAGACCCTTCTCTAGACAATTTAGTCAATCGCCACAATTTATGATGCAAACCTAAGTGTCTTTAGTTTTGCCTTGTTAATTCCACATTTACAGGATACACTTTGATGATTTCCTCCCACTAGACTACTTAAAGACATGGAACAGCAAACAAAGGAGTTTGTGTTCTTATCCCCAAATCAGCTAAAAACCAAAGCTTGATTAAATGGGAACACTTTCTATTCTTTGGGCTTTAAAAATTCTCTACTGAATTCTAAACCTGGTTCCCTCCCATTCTCCACAGC
>NW_007776306.1:2407-3578 GCF_000696425.1 Galeopterus variegatus | reverse complement strand
GATAGTTGTATCTTGATTGATTATTATTTTAATTTTAATGTAATGTTTTAATTGTTTTATATATCTATATATTATGTGATATATAGTATATATTATATATATATAAATAATTTGGATTTAAGTCTAGCTAGCATTCTGCTATTTATCTTTATCTCATCCGTTTGTTTCTTCTCATTTTCCTTTATTTTGGATTGATTGTGTTTTTTTTGTTGTTGTTGGTTTTTTAATGGAGATCAAATGGAATTCCATTTTATCTCCATTATTGGCTTATTTGGTATACCTTTTCTAAATATTTTTTAATGTTTCTCCAGAGTTTACAATGTGCACCTTTAAATTATAATAGTATACTTTCAAATAATATCATACCAACTCATGTGTAATATAAGAGCTTTCTATTTCCTATTACCCACTCTTTCTACTATTGTTATGTTTTTGCTTTAAAATATCTTTTTTCATCATTACAAAAATGTATCATTTCTTTATGATGAGAACATTTGAGCTCCTCTCTTCTAGCCATCTGAGAACATAAAAAAATTATTGTTATAGATGCCTAGCACTATTGTACACCACTAGAATTTGTTTTACCTATCTAGCTTAAACAATTATCTTTTAAATACATTTTTAGAACATGGACAAAGCTTTTTATATCTTCTCAAACATTTAGTTTTTCTCAGGCACTTCATTCTTTTTTGTAGATACAAATCTTGGTCTTATATTATTTACCCTTTATCTGTACTTCTTTTACTATTTCTTGTAGCATGGCCAACATATGCTCTCAAATTTTGTTTGTATAAAAATATTTCTTACATAACTTTCAATTCTGAAACATATTTTCACTGAATATTAAGTATTAGCTAGATGGCTTTTTTGTTTTTGTTTTTGTTTGTTTTTTTAATCCTGTAAGCATTTAAGAATGAATGTTGTTTTCTAACTTCTGGCTTTCATTGTTTCTGACAAGAAGTCTGCAGTCAATTTTATTTTTATTCTCCTATTAGAAAGGTCTTCAAAAAGTTTATGAAAAGACTTGTATTATCTTTCAATTCCATTTTTTCATGAACTTTTTTTTTTTTTTGTCTTTTTTACTGACCGGCAACAGGATCGCAACCCTCAGTGTTGCGCCTGCACCGTGCTCAGCCAGTGAGCAGGAACCAGTCTCCACATGGGATCCGAA
>NW_007776306.1:0-1793 GCF_000696425.1 Galeopterus variegatus | reverse complement strand
AGCCAGTGAGCAGGAACCAGTCTCCACATGGGATCCGAACCCTCGGCGGGAGCACCGCCACACTCTCAAGTGGCGCACTCTCCAGTGCGCCACTGGGCTGGCCCTTTCATGAACTTTTTGAAGTACCCACATATGTAGTGTCTTTTATTCTCTGGCTGCTTTTTAAGATTTTCTTTTTCTTATACTATCAATAAGTCCCTTATGGGTTTTTTCTATTTGTCCTGCTTGGACTTTGTTTGGGGTTCCTGGATATGTGGGGTTATATTTTTCATCAAACTTGAAATATTTTTGGTCATTATTCCTTCAAATATTTTCTGCCTCCAATTTCCTTTTGGGACTTCAATTACATGTGTGTAACACCACAAGTTACTGAGCCTTTAATAATTTTTTTACAGTTATTTTCCTTTGTGCCTTAAAAAATTACTTCTAATGCTATATTTTCATCTTTACTGATCTTACCTCTTCAGTGTTTAATCTACTATTAATACTATCTAGTGAATTTTTTCATTTCAGGTATTTTATGCTTCATATCTACAAGTTCCATTTATTCTATTTATCTCTTCGTTATATTCATATTTTCCTTTAAATTATAACAGCTATTTAAAGTCCTTATTTGCTATCTCTGTTATTTCTTTGTCTATTTCAGTAGAAGACTGGTTTTTCTCCTGGTTTTCAGCCTTGTTTTTCTGCTCCCTGGTATGTCTAGTAATTTTTTCTCAGGTTCTGGACATTTTGAATAGTACATTGTTCAGAGTCTTAATTTTGTTGAATTTCTTTAAAACGTGTTGACATTTATTTTGGCAGGTAGTTAAGTAACTTGAAGTTCAGCTTCATCCTTTGAGGACTTATTTTAGGCTTTGTTAGGGTGGATCAACAGTATAGCCCTTACTCTAGGCCTAGGTTAGCTCTATATCTAAGGCATCATCCTTCTGGGGTCTCTACTAAATGCCCCAGATATTAATGAGATTTTTTCCACACTGGTTGGCATATTCTTGATTATCTCTCAGCACAGTGTGGACTCAGAATTGTTCAGCTTATAGCTCCCCCATAAGACTTTGCCTGGCTTGGTGGAGCTTCACCCTATCCGTGGACATAGTAACATTCAGCAATAGACTCAAGGGGATTCTTACATTGATTTCTCATCTCTTTATCTGTACGCATCCTCTTCCCCAGTATTCTGCCTGGCAAATTCCTTCTACTTGAGCTTCCCTTCTCACTTAATGAGATCACCATGAATTGCTTGGATTCTCTCTCCCTGCAGCATAGTCTGCAAAGTACCACCAGATGGAAAGTTGGGGTAAGACTTACCTTGTTTTTTCCTCCTCTGTCACAGATCAAAGTCCTGTGAGGCCTGTTGTCCAGTGTCTGAATCTGATATGAGATTTCAATTTGATATGAAATGTTTAATATATTTTGTTCAGTTTTCTAGTTTTTTACAATAGGAGTGGATGACCAGTACTAGTTATTCCAAGAGTTGAAAATGGAAGTCTTGCAATAACTTTTTAACCAGTATTTCTGATTCTACCCTTGTAACTCTACAATCTATTTTTTTCACATACTTTCTAGGGTAATCCTTTGTAAACATGTCAGATTGCATCACTCCTTTGCTCAAAATCCTCAGCTGGTTTTTCCATGTCACTCAGACTAAAATCCAATATCCTTATCATTGTTTAAGTCTCCTTGTTATGTGGCCCCATGTTACCTCTTTTTCTCCATTGACATTTCTTCCCCCCATCCACACTGCTCCAGCCTTTCAGGTTTCCTTCCTGTTCCTGAACACACCTAGCATGCTC
>NW_007776305.1:1916-3578 GCF_000696425.1 Galeopterus variegatus | reverse complement strand
AGCAATGAGGTTGAAGCAGTAATCAGTAGTCCCCCAACAAAGAAAAACCCAAGATCAGATGGTTTCACTGTTGAATTCTAACAAATGTTTAAAGAGGAATTAATACCAATTAAGTTCACACTATTCTTAAAAATTGAAACAGAAGCCATTCTCCCAAACTCATCCTATGAGGCCAGCATCACCTAGATACCAAAACTATACAAAGATAGAACCAAAAAAAAAACTATAGGCCAATATCTTTGTTAAACATAGATGCAAAAATCCTCAATAAAATATTAGCAAAATAGAATAGAGCAACACATCAAAAAAATTATACATCATGATCAGGTGGGATTCATCCCAGGGAAGCAAGGGATGACATATGCAAATCAATAAATATGATACACCACATCAACAAAATTTAGGACAAAAACCACATGATTATCTCAATAGATGTAGAAAAACCATTTGACAAAATTGAACATCCCTTTATGAGAAAGACTCAGCAAATTAGGCATAGAAGGAAAGTATCTCAACATAATAAAGCCATATATGACAAAACCACTGCCAATATCATCCTGACTATTTTTCCATAAAAATGGAAGAAAATGAGGATGCCCACTCTAACCACTCCTATTTAACATATTATTGGAAGTACTGGCCAGAACTATCAGGAAAGAGAAAGAAACAAAGGGTATCCAGATTGGAAAAGATTGAGTCAAATTGTCCCTGTTTGCATATGATATGATCCTATATATAGAAAAGGTAAATCCTATACAAAAAAGTCTTATAGTTGATAAATGATTTCAGTAAATTTACAGGATACAAAATCAACACTCTAAACTCAGCAGTGTTTTTATACTCCAACAATGAACTAGCAGGAAAAGAAATCAAGAAAGCTAGCCCATTTACAATATTCACCAAAAAAAATAAAATACCTAGGAGTCAATTTAACCAAGTATGTGAAAGATGTCTACAACAAAAACTACAGTTTTGAAATAAATTAAAGAGGACACAAAAAGATGAAAAGATGCTCCATGCTTTTGGATTGGAAAAATTAACATTTTGAAAATATCCATTCTATCCAAAGCAGTCTACAGATTCAATACAGTCCTGATCAAAATACTAATGACATTCTTCACAGAAATAGAAAAAGCAATCCTAACATTCATATGGAAAAACAAAAGACCCCAAATACCCAAAGCAATTCTGAGCCAGAGGCTTAACCCTTCTTCCTGACTTCATATTATACAACAAAGCTATAGTAAGCAAAACAGCATCATACTGGCATAAAAACAGAACTCAGAACAATGGAACAGAACAGAGAATCAAGAAATCAACCCTTGTACCTACAGCTAATAATCTTTGACAAAGGCACCAAGAACATACATTGGGGAAAGGACAGACTGCCTTTTCAGTAAATGGTGCTGGGAAAACTGGATAGCTTTGTGTAGAAGAATGAAACTAGACCCATTCATCTTGCCATATACCAAAATCAACTCAAAATAGATTAAAGACTTAAATTTAAGGTCTGAAACTATAAAACTCCTAAAAGGAAACATAGGGGAAATACTTCAGGAAGTAGGACTGGACAAAGACTTTATGAATGTGACCCCTAAAGCACAGGCAACAAAAGGAAAAATAAACAAATGGGATTATATTAAACTAAAAAGCTTCTGCACA
>NW_007776305.1:0-886 GCF_000696425.1 Galeopterus variegatus | reverse complement strand
CAGCCAAAATTTGGAACCAATCTAAATCTCCATCATCAGCTGACTGGATAAGGAAAATGTACATTTATTCTATGGAATACTACTCTGTCATAAAAAAGAATGAAATACCACCATTTGCAGCAACATGGATGAACTTAGAGAAAATTATGTTGTGAAATAAGCCAGACACAGAAAGAGAATTTCCACATGTCCTCTCTCATAAGTGGGAGCTAAAAAAGTAAACAGACGGGGCCGGCCCGGTGGCGCACTGCTACAGTGCGCCAGCGCTTCGGATCCCACATACAGACCGGCCGCTCACTGGCTGAGAGAGGTGCGGGCGCAACACCGAGGGTTGAGATCCCGTTGCCAGTCCCGGTCCGGTACGGGCGCAACACTGAGGTTTGCGATCCGTTGCCAGTCACGAAAAAAGACAAAAAGGAAAAAAAAAAAAGTAAACAGATGAATGTTTAAAAAGGAAAGATACAACAATCACAATGTTATAATGAACTTCTAAAAGCAGAGAACAGAATTAAGGTTACCACAGGTGAGAAAGGGGGAGGGGAGGAGATAAGGAAAAAATTGTAAAGGGCTATAAAAAATGATTAAATTGTATAATGTTGAGTATACTAATTATCCTGATTTGAGGATCACCTATTGCACGCAAGTATTGATATTCAACTCTGTGCCCCACAGATATGTGCAATAAACTATGTTTCAATTTTAAAAAGGCAAAAAAATAGAAATTAAAAAAGCAACTCAAAATATTGATGAAACAACAAGTTGATTTTTTGAGAGGATAAAGTCAATAAACCTTTAGCTAGACTAATGAGAAAAAGAGAGAAGTTGCAACTAAATAAAATCAAAAATGAAAAGGGAGACATCACAACAGATGCCACAGAAGTACAAA
>NW_007776304.1:1299-3578 GCF_000696425.1 Galeopterus variegatus | reverse complement strand
GTGTGTGTGTGTGTGTGTGTGAGATGGAGTACCATTCACATTTAAAATGTTGTAGAAATACATTCATTGAAATATAAAATTATTGATGATGTGTTTTTCTGAGTCCTTTACATAATAGAATACTATGTATGGTATTATCGAGTGCTTCCTGTTTGCTGGGCACTATACTAAAATTTATTCATGGTAACTTATTTAATCTCCCAATAACTCTGTGAGATAAGTACTTTCTGGGTAGAGGAATGTAACTTGTTCAGTATTATATTTGTGAGCTCTGACCCTGTGGTGCAGAGACTAGTTATTAAAGGGGGTAGGAAAAGAAAAGAAGGAAGGACTGAAGGAAGGAAGAAAGGAGGAAGAAAAAAGGGAAATAACTGGTTATCTCTGAGTGGTGAAATTAAGGTTGAGTTTTGTATTCTTTTGGCTTCTCTATTTCTTCTTCAAAATTTACATGTATGGCTTAGAATAAAGTAAAAATATAACACACTTGGGGAAGACTTGAAAGGAAAAAAACTTTTTCCATAAGTTTTCAGTAGCCCAATCCCCAAAAGTTACTGATATGTTAAGGATATGGATATCCAATTGGAATTGGCAAAAGTCTGCTAAATTTTGAGTGGACACAATGTGCAAAGTCTGAAAGATTTTATAGTTCATCAGTAGTCTCACAAGATTATTGTCTTGAACAGAAGTGTCCTACTCCTGGTCACACACAGGTCCTGATGTTCAAGTAGAAAAGATGCTGTCTTCTGATGCTAACACTTTATTTGCTTTACTGACTCATGCTTTATATTAGTCTGTAACTTACATTGCAAAAATGACCCGGAAACAGTGTCCACGAGTGAGGACAACTTGATGCTGGATCCAAGGACCGCTGTTATTGTTGGGAGGAGTCGAACATGACTTTCCTGGGGGTAGAGAAAAAAGGAGGGAGTACTAAGGGGTGTCTTTAAAATAGAAAGACTAGACATTTTTCCATTTTTTTCCTTCAGATACTTACTGGGTAGCCCCATTATTGTTTTTTTAAATCAATTCCCAAGGCTTCAAAAATTCCCATCATCAAAGGTGAGTATAATGATGTATTCTGAAGGGAAATGAAGATGTTCTCTGGGTTATTCAGTTGGTATGTGAATGCCAGTGGTTCTATCTCTACGCTACATTTTAGATTTTTCAACCAACCAGCAATTTGGGAGATTTTGAATTTTCTAGAGAGAATTTTAAGAAAAAGATTTTAAGATATATTTTATTCATTTTAACTGAGAGTAAACAAGTTTAATTTTCTACACTATGGTTTTTACTAAATAAAGGAATCATCAAGTTCACACAGTTCCATTCACCCGAGACAGATGAGTCTGTATTTTAAAGGAAAACTGAGCTCGCCCTTACAACTTATTAGTAATGAGACCAACAGCCTGAAGTTTCTTAGAAAGTGTTCATGAAGAAATAAATTATCTAGAGGCAATTACAGAGTTAGGCTTCAAAATTACTTTTATGAAAAGGAACAACGTTTGTCATTTTTGTTTAAAGTCTTGATTTATCACATTCTGAGCAGAACTTGAGATGTTGTTTTTATTTTACCTAACAGAATGCCTTGCCTGAAGGCAAACAGAATGTTGGATTAAAACTTTTAATACTCTGGGGCAAAATCTGCTGGCTTTAATAAGAGATGAAGGCTCATTTGGATCTTTTTGTCATTACGCAAACAAGCTGAGCTTCTGTTTATCATGTTCATTGCTTTAATTCTGGGTGCATGGCATTGGGAAAGGAGATGGTTACCAGGGCACACGTGGCCTGTAATAAGCGATAAATTTGAGAATCTGTCAGCAGACACACTCGCTCTCACAGGCAATTGTCTAACTCCATCTTCTTTCATCTGTAGCCAAAAAGATTTCAAAGGGATATTGTTGACAAATGTATCACTTTATGCAAATATCTTGAAAGAAAAATGAAGCAGAACTCCACAAAAATAGGATCAGTGAGGTCATCTCTGTGAAAAAAAAAAAAAAAAGTTCACCTTGATTGCGTTATTCTATAAGCCAGGTACTGTGCTAAGCACTTCACATGTATAAATACCTATAATCCTCCTAACACCCTTTGATCTAGATATCAAAAAAAAAAAAAAAAGTTCACCTTGATTGCGTTATTCTATAAGCCAGGCACTGTGCTAAGCACTTCACATGTATAAATACCTATAATCCTCCTAACACCCTTTGATCTAGATATTGCTTTTATTCTGTTCTACAGATAAGGAAACAATAAGTCCAGGGCGGTCAGATGAGTTGACT
>NW_007776304.1:0-663 GCF_000696425.1 Galeopterus variegatus | reverse complement strand
GCTTTTATTCTGTTCTACAGATAAGGAAACAATAAGTCCAGGGCGGTCAGATGAGTTGACTAAGGTATCATATTCTTCAAGTTTGATCTCAGAAATCTGACATCAGAACCAAAGCTATCAGCCGGTCTACTATGCTGCTTTTTTATTTATAACAGATACTAAGATACGACCTTTATTTATTTTTATATTTATTTATTTATTTTCTGAAATGAGGAAGGGATGGAGCAGAACAGAGGCCAGCTTCTGATATGGAGATGTCACCAACATATGTCCAGGAAGGAAGAAGGTGTGTCCATCTGTGAGGGGAAGTGGCAATCATGTCACAGAGAGGTAAAATTTCTTCTATTTGTAAAAGAAAAATATTGCCGATGCATATTTTATCATTACATGTGTTTTGCCTTGTAGATGACCATTTTCCCCGTGCATTATCTCATTTTTCAGGGCATGATAGCATTACAATAAAGACAGTCAGCTGCAGCAGACTAACTGGCATAAAACCTTATATCCATGTCATCTAGGTAACTACCTATATAACTTTGAGCAAATGACGAAACTTCTTTTAGCTTTGATATCTACATCTCAAAAAAGGGCATAATGACTACCACCTTGTGGGGTTCTTGTAAAGATTTTAATGAGCTGGTTCTAACTCTTGGCTATTGTAAA
>NW_007776303.1:2121-3578 GCF_000696425.1 Galeopterus variegatus | reverse complement strand
CCTTTGCCTAACACCCAGTTCCAAAGCCACTTCCACATTTTCAAGTGTTTCTTATAAGGAACATCCCACTTCTTTGGTACCAATATCTGTATTAGACAGGGTTCTCCAGAGACAGAATCAATAGGACATGTTAAAGGGGATTTATTAGGGGAATTAGCTCATGCAGTTGTGACAGGTTATTTGCAAACTGGATGCTGGTAGTGTGGCTCAGTCCCAGACCAAAGCCCTGAAAACCAGGGAAAGCAATGGTGTCCGTGGTGTAAGTCCTGGAACCCAAAAGCTGAACTGTCAAGCTCTGATGTCTACAGACAGGAGAAAAGAGTGTATTCCAGCTCCAGTGGACAGAGAGAGAGCTTCACCATTTTCTCTGTGTTTTTTCTCTCCAGCCCCCTGCAGATTGGACAGTTCCCACCCACACTGAGGGCGGGTCTTTTCCACCCAGTCCACTCAGACTCTCATGATAATCTGTACTCGAAAAAGCCTCATGAATACACCTAAAAAGATAGTTTTACCAGGTTTCTTTGGCATTCCTTGATCTAATCAACTTGACACTTAGAATTAACCTTCACAACTACTGATAATAATGCAAAGTTTGGTTTATTTTTTACAAGTTCTAGAGCATGAAAATGCATTGATTAAGCTTGTAAAATGAAATATTTTATGTTACTATATGTGCAGATATGTAGCAAAGTACAAAGAAACATTCCTACTCTGGTAGCAATATACTCACTTGAAAGGGAGGAAACAGATATACTGGTAATTGTATATCAGTTCATTTTACCTATACTGTACTTTTTTTCTGAGACAAAAGATAAACTGGAGTGTTGTGAGTATGAAAACTGAGGATTATTAGCATCAAGAATCTCTACATAAGAAAAAAGAAAAATATATTGTCAACCATCAGTTTAAAATACTAAATATAAGATTGGACATTGTTTCTAATTAACCATTTTTTCTCTGTGTATAGAGTTCATATAGTGAGAGAGAGAGAGAGAGAGTGTGTGTGTGTGTGTGTGTGTGTGTGTGTGTGTGCACGCGTGGTGGTTAAGAAGGACCTGATGGGGAAGAGAAGAAGCAAAGCATAAAGAAAACCATGGTGAATCCTTTGGAAATGTGAATTTTTTTTGACCCATTGGTGGTGACTAAAGTGCAAAACACCCAATTCCAATTCTATCTTTTATATTTGCTGATATATATTACAGAGAATTGAGGGATAGCCATGTATAACACCTCAGCTCAAGAAAATGTGAGATGATGTCTTGAGGGACTTCTAGGAGTAAAAAATGGGATCAGTCCTATTATTTTTTTTCTTACCTGGGGCAAAGTATACACTGGAATTTAATAAGCCGTTTTGCTACCATGAGTTAAAACAAAACTGGGCACAATATATGAGACTACTGTTATCAGGCACTAAACATAGTATCACACAAGATTATGATCCTTCAAAGAAAAGAAGC
>NW_007776303.1:0-837 GCF_000696425.1 Galeopterus variegatus | reverse complement strand
ATCACAGACCAAAAGTAACCATACACAATAGGTAAACAAATGAGTTTAGCTGTGTTCCAACAACAAAGTATTATTTATGGAAAGTAGGTGTTAGGCTAGATTTGATCCATGACCATAATTCGCTGACCCTTGTTTTACAGGGAGACAACATAATGCAGACTCCCTGAAACAAATGAACAATATTCAGTGTAAACAAATATTGTTCTTTAGCACAGGGACTTTTACTTTCAATCTTTGCTGTTGGCCAAATGGCAGCGGTCAGTTAGGAAATTGTAACTAGCCTCTGACTGGACAATCAGCAAGAAGATAACACAATCATAAATACATATGCACCCAACATCAGAGCACCCAGACATATAAAGCAACAATTATTGAATCTAAGGGGAGAGATAGACCCCAAGACAGTAATAGTTAGGAACTTTAACACACCACTCTCATCATTAGACAAAGAATCAGCAGAGAAATATTAGATTTAAATAGTACATTAGACCAAATGGACATGAAAGAAATACACAGAACATTTCATCCAATGACAGAGTACACATTCTTCTCATAACCAAATGGATCATTCTCCAGGATAGACCACATGTTACATCATAAATTAGGTCTTAACAAATTTAAAAAGATTGAAGACATATAAATGGCCAACAGATATATGAAAAAATACTCAACAACACTAGTCATCAGGGAAATGCAAATTAAAACCACATTAAGATACCACCTCACTCCAGCTAGACTGGCTATAATCAAAAAGATGGTGCATAACGAATGCTGGCGAGGGTGTGGAGAGAAGAGAACACTACTGCACTGTTGATGGGACTGTAAATTAGTACAATC
>NW_007776302.1:2543-3578 GCF_000696425.1 Galeopterus variegatus | reverse complement strand
CTCTGAAACACTCCCAGGATGTGTTTTCAGTGGCAATCCTGCCAATACTAACTGAAAAGTTAGAGGGCCAGGAAAGTGTGCCAAACCGAGTTTGAAATCTGGAGGTCAAAGAAATCTCTATTTTTCAAGTATGTTTGCCTAGTATTGAGCAAATCTTTTTCTTATAATTAAAAAAAAATTCCCCTCTATCTGTTCTAATTCCCCTGATTTTTATTTCTAACTTTGTGTATTTATATTCTCTGTTTTGTTCCTTTCATTCAGGAGTAAATAAGGCAGTGATTTATCTATTTTATTATTTCTCCTCAAAGAAAAAGCTCTTGGGTTTATTCGTTACTTCAAATCTTAGTCTATTTTCTAATTTATTGCTTTCTGTTTTTATTTTATTAATTCATTCTTTCCGTTATTTTACTTTATTTTTAATTCAATTCAGTGCTTAATTCATTCAGTTTTATTCTTGTTTGGCAATACAAGTTTTTAATGGCTGAGTCTTTCTATGTACACTGTTCTGGCTGTGTTACTTAGGTTCCAAGATGGAGAGATCCCACTCTCCTTCGTTTGTTGAATAATCTGTATTTATCGAGAGCCTACTATGTGCCAGATATTGCACTAGTGGCTGGAGATGCAGTTCCTAAAATCCCTGCTTCCATGGAATTATTTCAAATGGGGGAAAGAAAATGAGTAAGTCAACAAAATAATGTGAGGTAATGACAGTGACTATGAAAAAAAGCAAAAGGGGGAGAGTGATGAAGAAGGAGGTGGTGTCATAGAAGGGGTGTTGACAAAGCCTCGTTGATAACTTGACAGTCAACTAGGGATCCAGAAGAAGTGAGGAAGAAGGATGGGGAGGAATATTGCAGGTGCAGGAGACAGCACATATAAATGATCTGAGGCAGGAGCATGTGTGGTGTGTTCTAAGATGCCCAAGGCGGACAGTGTGACTGAGCAAAAAAGATTTAGGGGGAATGGCAGGAGGAGGCTGGAGAGGTGTATAGGAGCCAGGTCACCTGCAGGTCATGTGTAGCAGTACAGGCCATG
>NW_007776302.1:0-765 GCF_000696425.1 Galeopterus variegatus | reverse complement strand
ATATTTGGCATGAGGTA
Organism: Galeopterus variegatus; assembly: GCF_000696425.1. Taxonomy (NCBI): domain Eukaryota; kingdom Metazoa; phylum Chordata; class Mammalia; order Dermoptera; family Cynocephalidae; genus Galeopterus; species Galeopterus variegatus. The sequence goes on along the minus strand of NW_007776302.1, from coordinate 748 downwards.
AGTGTTGAGGATTTGAAAAATCTTCCTTTCTCCCTTCCTTCCTTGCTTGCTTCCTTTCTTTCTTCTTTTCCTCTCTCCTTCCTTTCTTTCTTCACTTCTCTTTCTTTTCTTTCTTTCTTTCTTTCACCTTCCTTCCCTCCCTCCCTCCTCTCCTCCTCTTCCCCCCCCTCATAGGAACATCCAATTGTTCCACCAGTTAAAAAGACTATTCTTCCCCATTGAATTACTTTAGCATCTTTCAAAAGTCACTTGAGAGTAAATATAGATGTGCCCTATTTTTGAACTCTCTATTTCATTCCATTGGCCTATATTTCTATTTTTATGCCACTTCAACAATGTCTTAATTACTGTAATCTTACGATAAGTCTTGAAATCATTGAGTATAAGTCCTCTAATTTTGTTCTTCTCAAAAATAGTTTTGGCTAATTTTCGTTCTTTGCATTTTCATGTGAATTTTAGAATCATCTTGCTTAGTTTAAAAAAAGAAACTATTTAGATTTCGATTGGGATTGCTTTGAGTCTATAAATTGATTTGGGGAGAATTTAAATTTAAATAATATTGAGTCTACCTATCAATGAATATGGTATATCTTTCCACCTGATTAGGTTTTAAAAATTTTTTCTAAGTTATGTTTTATAATTTTCTGTACACAGATGTTAAAAATATTTGGTTAAATTTACCCTAGGTTTTCATATTTTTATTGCTATGGATTGTATTGCTTTTAATTTCAATGCCCATTATTTAATT
>NW_007776301.1:1467-3579 GCF_000696425.1 Galeopterus variegatus | reverse complement strand
ATTGCAGAAACCAAACAAAAAAGAAAGAAACAAAAGAAAAGGGGCAAAGAGAAGGGTACATAGCACCACCAAGCCCCAGGGCAAGGCAGGGCCTCTGTTGATGGCCCTGATGACCCCTCTGATGGCAGCCATGTGGGTGACAAGGAGAGAGGGCGGTGCATGATACCCGAGTCTGCCCTGGGCATGTCCCACAAGAGCCCTTCCTGGAGAGAGGGCCACGTGCAGCACACAGCAACATCGCCCAGTACTGAATGAAACCCAACCAAGTGAGTGACCCTCCTCCTCAGGGGACAAAGGGGAGGAAGGAGGGGGTGGCTGGGAGGTCCAGGCAGCGTAGGACACCCAATTAGGGTGACAGCAACACTGGAGATGAGGGGCTGGACCGCGTCTGCAGGGATTGGTGTCCACTTGCTGGAGCAGAGGAAGGGAGGGCAGACGAGGGGGTTTGCAGTAGCCAAGGCCCCAGGCTGTGCCGCCGGCTCTGTGGGGCACGTGGGCAGGCCGCAGCGGTCTTCGGTGTGGTGTTTGTGGGCACACCCGCCACCAGAGGCATTTGGGCTCCTCAGAGAGCAGCTGGGGGGACCTACATTTCTGTCCTATGGATGACACACTCAGAATGGCTCCCGAGGAGCTGAGAACCCAGCAGAGCAAAGCCCCCAGCCATCCCTCAGGGGCCTGTCAGACAGGGGCCATGGGGCTCTTCATGGGATGTTCATGATGCCAAGTCCTACAATGGAAGGGAGCCAGTGCCTACACCCCCACCCCTCCTGTGGACCCCAGCCCAGGAGGCAGGCACTGGGTCCTGGCCTGACAGGAGCCAGCAGGATCCAGGTAAGTGTAAACCTGTGGGGAATGTTCCAGGGCAAGGGCCACCCACTGCCTTGGGATGAAGAGCTCTAGTTACTGAAGCCCCCTTGCCCTTCTGTACTCACCAAAGGCCGGCTGGCTTCCCTCCTACCTTCCTTCTGTCCTTCCCTCCTCCCTTCCTTCTGTCCTTCCTTCCAACAATCCCTGAGAGAGCTTCTCTAAGCCAGTGCCTATGATGGGTACTAGGGGGAGTGAACAAATAGAGGCCTCGTCTTCCACTCAAAGATGGCAGCCCTGATGAATGTGCCAGGTGTCCCAAGAGAGCAAGGATGCAAGGGAGAGGTCGGGGGATTCTTCCTGGCAGGTGCGCCTGAGCACCAGAGGGTCAGTCGTGCTCAGCAGGGAGAAAGGGCAGAGTGCAGCCAGCCAGGGAGAAGCAGCAACACCTGGAGATGTCCAAAAGCTGAGGACACACGTCAGGGCCATGCAGGGGTGTGCTCCTGGGGAGACCAGGGCTGATCTGTCCTGGCTTAATTCCACCATGGAGACATCCCCAGGATTGAGGCTCCACCTCCCAATCCATGTGCTTCACTGGAAATGCACATGTGCTCAGAGCAGAAGGATCAAGAACTGATAAACAGGACCCCTGCCCATGGGTGATTCGGCCATGTTCCCAGTTGGGGCACCAGGTAAACACGTGCAGGTGGCAACCGGAGCCCACTCTTCTTGCAAGTGGAATGAAAATGCATTACAGCAGCTGGACTCACATCCCAGCCCATTTGTGTAGGTGCAGAGACTTTGAGGAGCAGAAGCCAGGTAGAAATGTGAGGCTCTTGGCCCTGTGGGTGTCCACTCATTAGCCTCCCCTGTGTCCCGAGCCTTGTGAGAGGTCTCCCGGGAACAGGGCTGGTGGTTTCTGCCCTGGGTCCACCCTCACTACCTCCACATTACAGACTGTGTGCGGCCGGCCCTGGTAGAAAGACCCTCCCCTCACCCCTCCCACCGAGGAAAGGCAAAGGGATTGACCAAGGCACATGGCGAGTTGGTGGCAAGACCGTGGCTCCAGCTGCTGCCCCTTCCACTCAGCCATGGCCACCTCACAACCCGCCACTGCGTGACTGCTCCACCTCCCAGCCTCACGGCCCATCATTCCCCACCCTCCAAAACACTGAGGTGCTTGTACGTCCCCAAACACAACAGGGGGGTTCACTCTTCCATGCTTTGCACTAGAACTCCTATTCGTCCCTCAAAACCCAGCTGCCTTCCATGGGGAGCCTTCCATAACTGCCCCACTGCCCTGTGGAA
>NW_007776301.1:0-665 GCF_000696425.1 Galeopterus variegatus | reverse complement strand
TGACAGGCTGCAAGCTGAGGGGACAGTGGATTTGTGTTTGGCACCAGACCTGGGGAGAGGGGTGGGGGGAAGAGAGTTTGGGCTGTGAGAACTCAGCAGAAAGACCACGGTGCTGACAGATCGGCGCTGGGGTTTCCGGTAGGTTGAGAAGGGCCCGAGTTTAAGGTCCCTGACCCCAGTTCCAAGCCCAGAGCCTCCTGATGGGATCTGCAAGTCAAGGCTCATTGCCGTCATCATTGCTAAGAGAAGCCGGTGTTGATTTTTCCCATTTTCCTAGACTGTGCCCATTTCCTAATCCTGCAGCAGGACCCATGCTGAGGAAGTGGCAGTTCGTCTCCACTGTGTGTTTCAGGGCAGCACCCTAACTGTGAAGAAGTCTGCTTGGAAAGGAGTTCACCAGCGGCACAGGTGAGGTCATCGCAGGGCTGCTCCCTGTGCCTCTACGCGGGACCCCAAGATGCACCGTGTGTCCGGATCCCAGGCTTACCGTTCTGATCAAAGTCCGTGTAGAGCCTACAGAGACTGTCCTGACCATGGCCCTCCCATGCCTGCCAAGCCCTGAAGCAGTGAAACAGATTTTAAAACTACAAGAAAACCTGCTCACCTGATGGCTAATGTGCAAACACCCCATCGTGGGGAGAAATGGAGCTTTCCTACAAGGCAGT
>NW_007776300.1:3059-3579 GCF_000696425.1 Galeopterus variegatus | reverse complement strand
ATCATCATAGAATAGAAGGAGAGCATGTACTGCCATTTTGATTCTTGGTGAAATGTTTTTCTACTAATATCTTAATATCTTAATTTAATATACCTCATGCTGGAAGTGAAGTAGGTTGATTATTATTTTTTCTATTTATTCTAACATATTTATATATAAATCTATTTAAAACTAGTAGCTAAGTGCTAAGCAAAGCTGCGTTAAAGATACCTTCTTCAAATTTTATAATTACTTTGCTTACTTATGCCTAAATACATATTGATTTTGCTATATGCTAACATTTTAAATTTCTGTTCTGTGTATAAGTGTATTTTGTATTAAAATGAATAACAAACCATAACAAATGTACTGGAGAAAATAAAGCAGCTATCTATATAGTGAACTGTGATCATGAATAATTTCTATCGTCTTGTTGCAATCACCCTCTTGTTGCAAGTAAAATGAGCATTTTTTGAAACCATGTAACATAATAAAATAAAAACAAATTCATATGGAAATTCAATGAGTGAATTGGAGGGAA
>NW_007776300.1:0-1089 GCF_000696425.1 Galeopterus variegatus | reverse complement strand
CTACACCCAGCTAGCTGAGCCAAAGCATGCCCATGCACTTGAATCAGAGAGAGCCCAACTGTCATGCCCCTAGTGAACCTGCCCTTCAGTCTTTGAGCCATTGCATTCCCATGCAGAGCCAGCTGATGTGCTTTTGGTGGTCCTGCCCCCAGCCAGAGAACTGGCATAGTGACCCTGCCACTGGCATACCACTCCCACAGACCTTGACATAAGTCATCCTCACACCCCTATCCTGAGACTCAACCCAGCAACCCCATGCTGAGTGAGCTAGCTTCTGAGATGACTGACCAAGTGCAGGTACATACCCCAGACCTGAGAACCAACACAGTGAGCCCAACCCTGGCAAAGCTGTGCCATTGTTGCCACAAACCTCCCCAGCCTAAGTCACTGAGGCATTGACAGACATAGCAAAAATGTATTACAGCTAAATGAACTACATGACTGCACCCATCTAGAACAAAACTGATGTGCCCTACCCAAGAAACATCCTAGAATGCATTTGAAGGTGAAAGTCTTTCCCCATACGAACTGCTCTTCAAATCAAACAGGTGACTATTCCACTAGATGCACAGATATCAATGCACAGAAGCATGAAGCATTAAAAACAAACAAAAACAAAACAAAATAAAACAAAAAAAAACATGATACCACCCAAGAAGGACAGTAATGTTCCAATAATTGATCCCAAAGAATCTGAAATTGCCAACTTGGCAAATGAAATGGGTTAAATGTGTCCCTCAAAAGTTTGTGTGTTGGCAACTCGATTCCAATTGTAACAGTATTAAAAAGGTGGAAAATCCAGTTATGATATTTGAAAGGTGGTAGGTTTAGGAGGTGATTGGATCATTAAGACTATGTCCTGCTGAATGAATTAATCCATTCAGGGAGTAAACAATAACAAGAGGAAGTTTCAAAACTACACAAATACATGAAATTAAAGAACATACTCAGGAATAACCAATGGGGCAAGGAAGAGATTAAGAAGTAAATAAAAACAATTTTTTTTGAAAACTGTGAAGGGAGAAACCGCACACCAACATCTATCAGATATAGCCAAGGCAATGTTGAGAGAAAAGTTTATAGCAATAA
>NW_007776299.1:3124-3579 GCF_000696425.1 Galeopterus variegatus | reverse complement strand
TTTCCATAATGGCTGTATTAATTTACAGGCCCACTAAGAGTGTAGAAGAGTTCCCCTCTATCCACATCCTTGCCAGAAAGTTATTCTCAGTCTTTTTGATTATGGCCAGTCTAACTGGAGTGAGATGGTATCTCAGTATGGTTTTAATTTGCCTTTCCCTGACAGTTAGTAATGTAGAGCATTTTTTAGAGTACCTGTTGGCCATTTGTATGTCTTCCTTTGAAAAATGTCTATTCAGCTTCTTTNCTATTGTAAATAGAGCTGCTATGAACATGGAAGTGCAGGTATCCCTTCAACATGATGATTTCTATTCCTTTGGATATATGCCTACAAGTGGGATTGCTGGATCATATGGTAGATCTATCTGTAGTTGTCTGAGATATCTTCATACTGTTTTCCATAATGGCTGTATTAATTTACAGGCCCACTAAGAGTGTAGAAGAGTTCCCCTCTAT
>NW_007776299.1:0-897 GCF_000696425.1 Galeopterus variegatus | reverse complement strand
AGAGAATTGGTATTAATTCTTCTTTAAAGATTTGGTAGAATTCTGCAGTGAAGCCATCCAGCCCTGGGCTTTTCTTTGTTGGAAGACTGCTGATTACTGCTTCAATATCATTGCTTGTTATTGGTCTGTTCAAGTTTTCTATTTATTCTTGGTTCAGCCTTGTAGGTTGTATGTGTCCAGAAATTTATCCATTTCCCTCAAGTTTTCAAATTTGTTGGTGTATATTTCATTTTAATAGTCTCTAATGATTTTTTTGTATTTCTGTGGTATCTTTTGTAAAGTCTCCTTTTTCATTTCTGATTTTTGTAATTTGGGTCTTCTCTCTTCTTCTTTCCCTCCTCCCCACCCCTCCTCCTTCTTCTTTTTTGTTAACCTAGCTAATGGTCTGTCTACTTTATTTATCTTCTCAAAAATCCAACTTTTCATTTCATTGGTCTTTTTTATCACTTTGGGGGGGTCTCTATATTTAGATCTGCTCTGATCTTCATTATTTCTTCAGTTTACTAACTTTAGGATTGGATTGTTCTTGTTTTTCTAGTTCTCTGAGGTATAACATTAGACAGTTTACTTGAAATCTTTCTCTTTTTTTGATGTAAGCATTTATTGCTATAAACTTCCCTTGTAGTACGGCTTTTGCAGTATCCCACAGGTTTTGATATGATGTGTCTTTATTTTCACTGGTGTCTAGAAATTTTTTGGACCCATAAGTCATTCAGGAGCCTGTTGTTTAATTTCCATGTATTTGAATACATTCCTGAGTTTTGCTTATTATTAATTTCTAGTTTCAATCGATGTTTCTGAAAAGATACTTGAGATGATCTCAGTTTTTTTAACGTTGTTGAAACTTGATTTGTGACTTAGCATAGCATGTGATCTATCTTGGAGAATGTTCCATGT
>NW_007776298.1:2782-3579 GCF_000696425.1 Galeopterus variegatus | reverse complement strand
GGAAGGAAGGAAGGAAGGAAGGAAGGAAGGAAGGAAGGAAGGAAGGAAGGGAAGGGAAGGGGAAAGGGAAGGGAAATGGAAAAAGGGAAAGGGAAAGGGAAGGAAAGGAAAAAGAAAAAAGAGGCTGGCCTGTTCTCTCAGTTGGTTAGAGCACAGCCTTGTAATACCAAGGTCAAGGGTTCGGTTCCCTATACTGGCCAGTGCTGGGAGAAAGGAAGGAAAGACCACAATAAAATGTTGAACTTTCAGAAGGACAGCACAGACCTATAGTTATTAAAGGGGGGAGGGGGGCGGCGGAGATAAGGGTTAGGGAGAAATTGGGTAAGGAATACACAGAACAATTACAATTTATAATGTTGAACATGGTAATAATATTGATTTGATTGTTACATACTGTATACAAATACTGACAGTCAACTCTCTACCACATAAATATGTATAATCTATTATTTTTTTAATTCAAAAAATATATTTAAAAAATATTTTATGAGCAGTCTTTTGGGTATGTGGTAACTCAATGTCCCTGGCAACTTACTGTGATATAAAGGATGCACACATTTACTTTTCATTCTCTGACAAAGCCTAGACAAATAGGATCTTTGCCCTGTACCTTTCACTTTCATCCATGCTATTCCCAAGAAAAACTTGCTGTACATTCTATGACTTCTTTTGATAAAAAGTAGCTGTCTTCAATGATATGATGGTTTAGAACAGGCAGAATCAGTCTACCGTTATAGAAAACATATCTTCAGTGGCTTAGGGCCAGGGTGTGGAAAGGACTGATGGCAAAATGCAGT
>NW_007776298.1:0-1539 GCF_000696425.1 Galeopterus variegatus | reverse complement strand
GAACCTCCATACTGTTCTCCATAATAGCTGTATTAATTTACATTCCCACCATCAGTTTTAAGTGTTCCCTTTTCTCTGCATCCTTGCCAGCATTTCTCATTGTCTTTTTGATAATAACCATTCTAATTGGTGTGAGATTATATCTCATTGGGTTTTGAGTTGGATTTCTCTGATAATTAGTGATGTTGAGCATGTTTTCATATACCTGTCAGCCATTTGTATGTTTTCTTTTGAGAAATGTCTATTCAGGTTTTTTCCCCATTTTTAAATCAGATTTTTTTTCCTGTTAAATTCCTTGAGTTGTTTGTACATTATGGACATAAACCTTTTTTCAAATGAATAGTTGGCAAATATTTTTTTTCTCATTCTGCTGGTTGTTTCTTCACTCTGTTGATTGTCTCTTTTGCTGTGCAGAAGATTTTTAGGTCATATATCTATTTTTGCTTCTGTTGCTTGTGCTTTAGAAGTCTTCATAAAATTTGGCCCAGACCAGTGTCTTAAAGTGTATCCGCTATGTTTTCTCCTAGTTGCTTTAAAGGTTCGTGTCTTACATTTAAGTCTTTAATCCATTTTTGAATTTATTTTTATAAATAGTAAGAGATATGGGTCTACTTTCATTCATCTGTGTATGGATATCTGATTTTCCCAGCAATATTTATTAAAGAGACTGTCTTTTCACCAATGTATGGCTCAATGTCATTGTCAAAGATCAGTTGGCTGTAAATACATGGATTTATTTCTGTATTCTCTATTCTATTTTACTGGTCTGTGTGTCTGTTTTTAAGCCATTATCATGCTGTTTTGATTACTACAGCTTTGTAGTATACTTTGAAGTCAAGTAGTACAGTTTCTCCAACTTTGTTTTTTGGCTTTTCTTTTTTTTTTTTTTGCTTGGGAATGCCAAGAATGTCATTAGAATTTAATAGAGATTGCATTGAATATTTACATTGCTCTGTGTAGTATGGTTATTTTGACAATATTAATTCCTTCAATCAATGCATATGAAATGTCTTTCCATTTTGGAATACTCTAATTTAATCCATCAGTGTTTTGTGGTTTTCACTGTAGAGATCTTTCACCCCTTGGTTTAGTTTATTCCTATGTATTTTATTTTTTGATAGCTATTGTAAATGGAGTGGCTTTCTTTTCTTTTGTTTTTTTTTTCTTTTAGTTCATTCTTGGAATGTAAAAATGCTGCTTATTTTTGTATGTTGATTTTGTATCCTGCAACTTGACTGCATTAATTTATTAGTTCTAAAAGTTCTTTTGCTCTAGTCTTTAGGTTTATTTTATATGTAAGATTAGGTCATCTGTCAACTTGACTTTCTCTTTTCCAATTTGGATGCCCTTTCTTTCTCTCTTTTTTTCAATTGCTTTGGCTATAATTTCTAATACTATGATACCTGGGAGCGCTAAGAGTGGGCATCCTTGTCTCATTTCTGTTATTACAAGAAGAGCTTTCAACTTTTCCACATTCGTGATAGTGGTGCTGTGCGTGTGCCATATATGGCTTTTATTGTGTTGAGATACTTTTTTCTT
>NW_007776297.1:2123-3579 GCF_000696425.1 Galeopterus variegatus | reverse complement strand
TATGTGCATATTTAATAGGCATTTCAAATTGAAAACTTAACCCCTTAACCTCACCCCAAACAAGCAACCTCCTAGAGTCTTCCTAACCTTAATTAATGGGTACTCTGTCTGTCTATTGCTCAGACATAAAATTTTAGAATAAATTTTTTCCTTAATTTTCTTTTTCCTGTACCCAATCCATTGGCAATTTCTGTTGAGTTTACAAAATGTACTCATAAATTGACCACTTTCATCATTTATATTGCTACCACCCTCATTTTCCCCATGAACCATTGCAGCAGTGTACTAACTGGCCTCTGGTTTCTGTGATTGTATCCCTTCAGTCTTTTCTCAACACATCAGCCAGAGTGATTTTTTAAAAGGTTAAAACATGGGTCAAATATTTGAAAGTTCTTGCTCAAAATTCTCCAGTGGTTTCTCAACTCACTCAAAATATACTTGGTGGACTTTTCCCATGGCCCACAAAATGCACCTCCAGATCTACATCTGCTCTATCAACTGCAACTCCCCCCATCACTGGCTCTATTCCAGCCACACTGTTCCCCTTGGCATACTTCAATCACTACATGAGTTCCAGCTCCAGTGCTTTTAATGTTGTTTTCTCTGCCTGGAACCATCTCTCTTGAAGGGACTTGCCCCTCCCACTTTCTTTAAGAATCCCTTTTCAGTGACATCTTCCCTGTTGTACTATTTAACAAAGGAATGAATAAATGAAGATGACTTTTAAAAGATAGTTACATTTATTAGGGTATCTAACATCGAGTTTTGTTCTAATAGGCAGTCATAAAAGTTCAGAGTAATTAATGCTCCTTTAAGCACTTAATAACTTGCAGAAGTGGACAGCATCAATAGTTGTTGATCTTTTCTGCATTTATTCTCTCATCTCATATTTTTTTTATTTCTATTGGAAGTGTCATAATTGGAGAAATTCAGGTGAAAGAATATGGTACTCAACTGGCAACTCAGTATGAGAGTCAGGAAGCCATAAAAAACAGAAGAATTATGTTAGAATGGTTTCTACTTATCAGGTACTATAAAGCATTTGATTCTATTTAATTGGGAGTTTATTTTATGTTTTAGACTGTAGGCAATATCATATGAAAGGTTCTATCATTTTAACTCCATATGCTGTGCTTGATACATAGCAGGATCTGAATAAAAGTAAACTACAAGCATCAAACTAAGCAGACAGTCACCTAGCAGCATTTAAGAGTTTATGTTCCTGGAGAACACATACTCCAAAATGTAATTCCTAAAATACATATTCTTCAAATATATAAATGGTCTCCATATTTTGTTTCACTGTATGTAGGATAAAAAAGATATGTCTGTCACTCAAGAACATAGATGACCTGAGGGATGTTTCACTGAATATAATATTGATAAACAGTTTTAGCTTTGTGGGCTTTCAAGATAAATGTATTCAGTAAACATTTTGATTGTGAATGAGAATGTT
>NW_007776297.1:0-569 GCF_000696425.1 Galeopterus variegatus | reverse complement strand
AAGAGAAGAAAATAGATCTTTCCATTATTAACAATTTAAAATTTGGGTGTATATAATTCTAGTTGTTTTCTCTGCATATGTTCTAGTATCTCCAACATTTTAACATTGGAGTCCATGTCTCAGTCTCTGAACTCTTTTATTTTCTATCTACATTTGCTCCCTTGATAATCTTATCCGATCACACTGATTTGAAATAGAATTATATGCAGACAACTCCCAAATGTGTATCTCTACTCAGATCTTCACCATGAGTTCCAGGTAAGTATATATGTACATACATATATATGTACATGTGTGTATATATGTATATGTGTGTATATATGTATGTGTGTATGTATATGTATATATGCATATTTATGCATTACTGCCTTTTGGACATCTCCGCTGAGGTACTGTTCTGTAGTCTTATCAATTGCACTTAACAGCAGTTATGTTTTCTTTGTTTAAAAATACTTAGTAACCAAAATAAATTTGTATATATTCAAGATGTACAGTGTGATGATTTGATATATGTATGCATTGTATACTGATTACCACAGTCAAGTTAATTAACATATCCCTTACCATGC
>NW_007776296.1:2946-3579 GCF_000696425.1 Galeopterus variegatus | reverse complement strand
TTATAAGTAATGAGATTGAAGCAGTAATAAAGTCTCCATCCAAAGAAAATCCCAGAACCAGATGGCTTTACTGATGAATTCTACCAAACATTTAAATTAAAACCAATACCTATTTTTCTCAAACTCTTCCAACAAACTGAAGAGGAAAGAATACTCCCAAATTCCTTCTATGAGGCCATCACTAACCTTATATCAAAACTTGAAAAGATACAACAACAATGAAAAAGAAAACTAGAGACCAATATTCCCAATGAACACAAATACAAAGATCCTCAAGAAAATACTAGCCAACATAACCCAACAACACTTTAAAAAGATCATTCATCATGATCAAGTTGGATTCATCCCAGGAATGCACAGATGGTTCAACATACACAAACGAATAAACATGATACCTCACATCAACAGAATAAAGGGGAAAAAACATATGATTGTTTCCATAGATACAGAAAAAGCATTTGATAAAATCCCACACCACTTCATGATAAAAACACTCAACAAACTCAGTATAGAAGGAAAGCATCTCAACACAATTAAGGCCCTGTATGACAAACTCACAGCTAATATTATACTGAATGGACAAAAATTGGAGGCTTTTCCTCTAAGACCAGGAGCAAGACAAGGAGGCCCACT
>NW_007776296.1:0-1618 GCF_000696425.1 Galeopterus variegatus | reverse complement strand
CTCCTGCCTTCTACATCCAATCTGTTACCAAGTTCTGCAGATTTTATTTTCTAAATCCTGAATATATTTCATTCCCTATTGAATATATCCAAATTGCTATTTTTACTACCATAAACCAAGACTTTGGTCCTAGGTGCTTATCGAAGGCATTTAAGTATTTGCTAAATTGTGTGTGTGTATGTGAGTACGAACAGAACGTATTTTAAGAGTTTTAGAGCTATGGCTCTCTTAATTGGGTAAAATGAATTGGAGAGATGAGATTTTTGCTCTCAGTTATAGTTTAGCACATTATTTGAAAAGAGGAACCAGGGGAGCCTGAGTAAAACTGCTAAAAATGTAGTGACAGAAGGTGGAAGCAAATTCAAAAGGAGTTTGTTGACTGATTGAACACAATGGAAAAACAAAGAAGGACTGAGAATGACTCCAAACAGGCATTTTACTAATAAAACAATATTAATGTATTCATAGAACAATGATAAATGCCTATAATGTATTTACACAGTTTATTGTTTCGTATGAGCTTTATGCATTTTCTATGTTTTGTTTGCCTTTCTCATGCTTTCTTGTGTTTAAAATAGACTGAGAACCACATAAGGCAAACACCTGGTCTTTTGCTAAATTGTATAACAAACAAAATGATCCTGTCCTTAATTTGGGGTAGAAGATTGCTTAAATGTGTGATTTAAAAAAATCTGAGTATATTTCCAAAATTAAGAGCAGAGTATCAAGTAAGAATTTAGCCCTAAATTTATATATGATTAATAGAGCACAAAATTTATCACCTAGTGTTTTCAAAAGAGATTTAAAATTCAGCATCTCTAAAAATAAGTTTATAATTCTGCAAAGCCTGGAAATTATCATTGGATAGAGCGCACTGAGATTAAGCATTTGTTCTGAATTAAAAGTGCAATCCCTGCTATACTCATTGGGCTTACTTCTTCCCATCCAAAGCTTCCTTATATTTTTTCTTTCTCTGATTACATATAGGGATTTTTAAGTCAGAGGCAAAGGAAAACAGTCAACCATGAGCTCTGGGAGAACAGTGACCTTATTTTCTTTTTCTTTGTAGCCTAGTAATGATTATAAGAAATTATAAGAAAAGAAGGAAAGAAATAGTTAATTATTTAATTTGTGCCATTTAGGGCATAGAAAAAAAGGTAATGATTGAACAGGTAATATGGAGAGAAAAGTAAAGGGAAAATAAATGGAGAAAAACTGCTACTTAAATATGAAAGTGAATTGTTGAGGCTGATTGGGTGTAGGTATGAAGAAAAAAATTGGAGGAGATATAGGGAAAAATCAGAAGAATGAGACAGAGAGGGAGACAAAGTGGGGGTGGGGTGTGGGGGAGAGAGAGAGACAGAAACAGAGAGAGAGAGAGACACAGAGAGAAAGATGAGCGACCGAGTGAGCGAGCGAGAGAGAGAGGATGAAAGAGAGGTGATGGAAAAAATATTAAGAGATTGAGAAAGAAAATTTAAAAAAGAAGAGTCAAACCTACAGGGCTCAGGCATGACCAAGCATCATCCTACAACAGTAGGAAGTAGACTTGTAGACTTTGAGAAATGTGCACCAAAAAACAGAAATAAAGGAAATGTGAAAATTCAAATTGAATTAA
>NW_007776295.1:2261-3579 GCF_000696425.1 Galeopterus variegatus | reverse complement strand
TTTTCATAATAATACTAATCTATTATTTGCCTTGTTCAGTGTGTTGACATTTGCACTGATCGTGTGATAGGTAAAACAGCTGGCACCTTGTTATGAAATCTAGCCAGAGCAGTAAAATGTACTAGTAGTCATTATATTCTTCACCACCAAGCAAACATAGTTAAAAAAAAAAAAAAGTTTCAGTTAAGGCTGGCCAGTTAGCTCAGTTGGTTAAAGAGTGGTGCTGATAACACCAAGGTCCAGGTCAACAAGCATTTGATCCCTGTACCCAACAGCCGCAAAAAACAAAATATCCTCGATGAAGCAATTAAAATCCTCAATTTTATAGATATGTACAATCAACTATGTTACAATAGTAAATCAATAAAAATAAATTTTTTAAAAATTCTTAATTTTACTAAATCTCAACCCTTGAGTACACACCTTTTTTAACAGATAGTGAAACCAAATAAAAAAGACACATGGAATGTTGTTTGTGTTGCAGCTGAATTTGCCATTTTTTCATGGAAATACATTTTTACTTGAAAAAANGCACCTCGCTCAGCCAGTGAGCGGCCGGTCTGTATGTTGGATCCGAACCCTCGGCAGGAGCACCGCCACGCCCTCCAAGCGGCGCACTGTAGCAGTGCACCACCGGACCGGCCCAGAAACTACGCATCTTTAGTTCAAAAATATTTTCTAAATATTCACTGTGTCAAGTACAATATCAAAGCAATGAGAAACGGATGGAAGCATGGGGGAGAGACAAACAGACATCCTCGAACCATTGTGCTCCATGTTATGTAAGAAGACATGTTAAAACTCATTATTATTCCTCCTAAATTTGCTCCTTAACATCTGGTAATGATTTTGATTGTCATAAATTAGGTGGTATCTAGTTATGGACTAGATTTTGATTGTCACAGACTACTGGCATCTAGCAGGTAGAGGCCGGGGATGCTGCTGAATATCCTACAATCCACAAAGCAGCCCTCTACAACAAAGAATTATCCAGTCCAAAATATCAATAGCGCCAAGGCTGAAAAACCCTACAACCCATGATTCTCAAACTTTGATCTGTGGACTCCTTAAGTTTCCTGAGACTTTTCAGGGATCGAAACTATTTTCATAATAATACTAATCTATTATTTGCCTTGTTCAGTGTGTTGACATTTGCACTGATCATGTGATAGGTAAAACAGCTGGCACCTTGTTATGAAATCTAGCCAGAGCAGTAAAATGTACTAGTAGTCATTATATTCTTCACCACCAAGCAATCATAGTTAAAAAAAAAAAAAAGTTTCAGTTAAGGCTGGCCAGTTAGCTCAGTTGGTTAAAG
>NW_007776295.1:0-1601 GCF_000696425.1 Galeopterus variegatus | reverse complement strand
TTTAAAAATTCTTAATTTTACTAAATCTCAACCCTTGAGTACACACCTTTTTTAACAGATAGTGAAACCAAATAAAAAAGACACATGGAATGTTGTTTGTGTTGCAGCTGAATTTGCCATTTTTTCATGGAAATACATTTTTACTTGAAAAAAATGACTACCAAACTATTCAGAGATGGATATTTAGCAGTCTTCTCCTCTAAAATTAACCAATTAATTCAAACTGACAGTGTAATAAACACTGGCCAGTGACCAAGTTCAAGCTTTCAAATGAAAACCAGAATTTTTGAAAACTGGCATCTGCCACTGTGGGCTTACCAATACTTAGAAGACTTTTCTGAAGAAATTGGTGGTGATACTAATGAATGTGATTTTTTTAATACTATATAATGAAATGTGTCAATATTTGGAAGATCTTCATAACTCTGTGCACTGATATTTTCCAAACAACAAATGCATGTTTGCAAAATCATGCACTGATAAAAGATCCATTCTAAAATAGAGCAACTAATTTTAACATACCAGAGTACAAAAAGTTCACTAATACAATTTGATTCCACATTGCAACTAACCTTTAAGAAACTACCACCTGTCAAAGCCTGGTACAGCATCTAAGAAGATGATCCACAATTTTCTGAAAAGACTATGAAAATTCTCCTCCCCTTTCCAGCCACATATCTGCATGAGGCTGGATTTACATCAGATGCTGTAGGGAAAGTAAAGATAAATGGTCAGGATCCCTCGAGGGGCTCGGAATCTGGTGGAGCACTTGATATAAATATGCACATGTGCCCAGGTGTTCTTTGGTTATTTTCTAATGTAATTGCGTATGTGCACCCAGGTGTCCTGGGTTATCGGACTTAAGTATAAAGGGTGAGCAGCTCTGAACCACAGCGTCCCCCCACCGCATGGATGTCGCTACTGTTGCTGCCAGGGCCCCTGGGATGCTCTGGGAGACTGCCGCCACCACTGCTGCTGAGAACTGAGCTCACGTTGGAATGAACTCTGACAATGGCTCCCAGGATTTTTCCCAACTACCTAGCTTGTGGACGTATATGTGAGGAGTCTGGTGACCCAGACTGTACAACAGGTTTGGAGGTAAGCCATAGCTCTAGCCCTAATCTGACAATACAGTTGGCTATGTCAGCAGGATTCCAACAATTGCCCTAGCAATACATATGCTTCAACCAAAAAGTGTGTGTGTACACATCTATATATATCAACAGATTAAATACAGAAGCTGATATGAGATGCCAGCTATTTTCAATTAAGCCAAACATCAAAGAGACTTGCAAAATTGTAAAACAATGTTGTGCTTCAAATTAAAGTACTTTTACTTTGGAAAATATTTTTCATAAAACTATATTACACTAAAATCTAATGGATTTATTTTTAAATGAATTACAATATTTTAAAGTCTTAATTTCTAATATTTGAATATTATAACCTACATAAACAAAATTCTTTGGCATTCTGAGTCCTTTAAGAGTATAAACAGGTCCTAAGGGCCGACCCCGTGGCTCACTCGGGAGAGTGCGGGGCTGGGAGTGCTGCGGTGCTCCCGCCGCGGGTTCGGATCCTATATAGGGATGGCCGGTATG
>NW_007776294.1:0-3579 GCF_000696425.1 Galeopterus variegatus | reverse complement strand
CCTTTTTGTCTTTTTTACTGACTGGTAACGGGATCACAACCCTCGGTGTTGTGCCCGCACCGGGGACCGGCAACAAGATCGCAACCCTCGGTGTTGCGCCCGCACCGCGCTCAGCCAGTGAGCGGGAACCGGTCTCCACATGGGATCCGAACCCTCGGCAGGAGCGCCACCGCGCTCCCAAGCGGCGGACTCTCCAGTGCGCCACTGGGTCGGCCCATGTTTAGAATTTTCTGATGAAACCTTAGAAATTATGACTGATGAATTCCACTGTGGTTGAGATCCTTTACTCTCCAGTTCCTTTGTTTTTTGGCAGTTGGCCGGTATGGGGATCCCAACTCATGACCTTGGTGTTAAAAGGCTGTGCTCTAACCAGCTGAGCTAACCAGCCAGTCCCTCTCTCCAGTTCTTTTCTTGGCAGATAGAAGGTAGTTCCTACAGCTGTTCCTAAATCATGTTTCACTGTATAGGCTTGATAACTAGTGCATCTACCCAAACACAACAGGAACAGGCCTCAAGAAGGCAACCCAGTCTGGACTACGGAAAGAAATCAGGGTTCTTTGATACTAATTAGGTGGGTGGCTCTCGGGTAGCTCATCTCTCCAGAGAGGGGCCTGGATAGATGACCTCTAAGAGTCTTTCAGTAATGACATTCTACAATTCTAAATTTTTATATGTTTTAAGAGAAAACTTGTCTAGGAACAGGACAGAAATAATTATATTTTCAGATAACCATGATAATCTTTCAATATACACCAAACACATCCTTTTATCCACATTACTTTATTTAATCTTTTCAACAGTCCTGTGTGATAGGTAGGCACAAATATCCTTGTTCAGTTTTTCAGATGAGGAAACTGAGGCTCAGAGAGATGAAGTAATTTACCCAAAGTCACACACATTTTTTGACTCTTCGTTCAATGTTCTTCCCATAGGACTGGAGGTAGTTCTCAGCCTCGGCAGCATAGTGGAGTCACTTGGGGAGCCTTAAAATTTGTGGATGCCTGAGCCCCACCATCATGGATTCTAATTTAACTGGCTGGAGGTGGGATGGGGCCTGGACACTGGGAGTTTTACAAGCTCCTCAGGTGATTCTAATGTTCTGTCAAGTCTGAGAACCACTGCACTAGACCTCACACTTCTCTAATGAGGGGAACCACTGTCTGCTACAGCAGAAGGCTTGGTCTTTGGCCATGTCTACATGCTGCTAAGGTAATTTGCTGATCAGCTTAATTTAATAAAACTAAGTGCTCTGTTTAAAAAACAAAAAATTACTCCAGGGAGACAAACATTGTACTTCACTCACATCAATTTTTGCACATGTTGTTCCTTTCAGTGATAAAGCTGAGTGACATGGTGACCCCCCTCAGACACAGGTCAGTCTGCTTAAGACCAGGCCTGAGGCAGCTGCAACCAGTTCTACTTAATCCCTTACCAACACGTGGGTCTGGAAGTATACACAGGGTGGAAAATAGTTTCACTAGTACTGTTTTTCTTACTGAAAGTACGAAAAAACACACCAGACAATCTCAATAGCATGCCCTGGAAAGCAGTATTTCCTAATTTCAGATTTTAAACTGAGAACATCAATAAATATTTTCTTGCCACTAAGAGTCTCTTTATGAATACTCTGGTACGTATAATGTACTGAACATAGCTGATTTTTTTGGTTTGTCTTAACAAAAAATAGTCAGGTATATCCTCCCTTTCCCACCCCCATAACCACCACAACAAAAGAATGTAAAATCCCCTTGGGAAATGTTTTCACAGGGGCTGACTGACTTTCAGAATATACTCTTTACAACTTTTACTGCTATTACAAATTATAATAATGATAGTGATGTCTAAAGTTAATCGAGTGCTTACTATGTGCTAACGACTATGCTGAGATATTTGTAATGATTTCCTTATATATGATCTTGGCCCTAAGGGGTGGGTACTATTATTGTCCTCATTTTAAAGGTGAAGAAACTGAGGCTCAAAGAGGTACCTAAGTCCCCCAAAGTACTCAGTTGGGAGCTGGCAGTGCTGGAATTTAACCCTGGTCTGTGTGCTCCAGAGCTGAGGGCCTTAACTGCCACTCAGACTGCCTCCGAGGGCAGGCGCCCTTCCTACCAGAGTGCACCAGGGATGGAAAAACTTCGAGTCAAATGTTTCTCCTAAAAACAGGGCTATCACTTTGAGGTATTAAAATAGTAAACAGATTTAACTTTTCAACGGTGGTACAAGAATGACCACTTGCCATCCCTAAGAGCTAACACAGCACACAAAATCTCAGAATCTGGGCATTTATTCACATCCACTACATTCGTGTTCAGAGAGAAACCCTAACCTTGAGCATAGCACACTTGGGGGTAGTTCCATTATTAGTGTTTTCATTAAAAACATGCAAAACTAACAACAAAGATGGAACAAGGGCATACAAACACGTACCGTGCTCTAATCTTTCATAGTCTGAATCCAGGAGAAATGTTTTAAAGCGATTAGACACATAGTGGAAAGCCAAGAACTTTAAGTAATAGAGATTGAATTCAAACTCAGTTGGATACTGGTTGTGAACCTGAAATACAAAAGGCAAAGGGTAAGAAATCAAACAAAACAAAAAGTGATACATGCCATGCCACCGAATACTGACCTGAAATACACAGGAGACCATTTAGTCATTCATTCAACAAACACTTGAATCCCCACCATGAATGAAGATGGGAAGGGAATCAGTTTTTCTGAGCACGTACTATGTGCCAGACACTATACTAGGGGTTTTTATGAACATAATTTTATTTATTTTCCACAACATTGCAAGACAGGCATTATAATCCCCACTTTACAATCAAGGAAGCTTAGGATCAACAAGATTAAGTTGTTGACCCAATGTCATTCAACAGTAACTAGTGAGCCCGAATTTGAACTCTGGCTTGTTAGGCTCCAAGGTCTGTGCTCCACTTACTACATTATCCTGTGCTAGGCACTTAAAAGATATAAATTAATATAAATTATGTTCTTGCTTTCCAGGCACTTGTGGTGTAAGTGTGAAATACAACAAGACATGTACTTACAGAAGTTTGGCAATAAAGGATTGATTGAGAAAATAAGGTGGTAGCTTAAGGAGAGAGCAAGAGATGTTTTCTGGCAAAAGAAATGTGTGCATGCCTGAAAGCAATCCAGAAGAAGCCAACAGCGAGAGCACATTTTAGAAAAAGAGTGAATAACTGAGGGAATAAAGCCTTAGAGATGCAAGAATAAATGAGGCTAGGGCCCAGATATAGGGAAAAGCCTTGTAAATAGTAGGATGGGAGAGTAGATAAAGAGAAAAATATGTTCAAGTGCCAACGGAAGGGAGAGGTGCTTATGCCTTTTAACCTTAATTTTTCATCTGTAAGTTAGGCAGAGGTCGCTGTACATAAGAATAAGGATGAGGGAATGATACGGGAGGGAGAGGGCAGGGCAAAGCTTAGAATGGCCACTGAGTTCTGGCATACTTTAGACCAACTGTATGCAGACGCTGTGGAGCCGTCTCACATTGGCTGACAACCTTGTGACACTCCCCAATCCACCTAGCAATCTCACCTCTGTATTGCTCAA
>NW_007776293.1:2448-3579 GCF_000696425.1 Galeopterus variegatus | reverse complement strand
TGAGCCTCCTGGATCTGAAGGTCTGTGTCTTTCCCTATACCTGGGAAGTTTTCCATTATTATTTTGTTAAATAGGTTTTCTATGCCTTTTCCTTTCTCCTCCCCTTCTGGAAGACCCATAATTCAAATGTTTGTGCACTTTAGGTTGTCTGCTAGCTCTCTTAGATTTTCTTCTGTTTTTTAAATTCCTTTTTTCTTTTTCTGTCCACCTGGATTATTTCAAAAATACTATCATCAGGATCAGAAATCCTTTCCTCTGCTTGTTCTAGCCTGCTGCTTAAGCTATCAGTTGTGTTTTTTATTATGTTGAATGAATCTTTCAGTTTCATGAGTTCTACTACGTTATCTTTTAAGGTATTAATCTCTTTGTAAATTTCCTCCTTTACATCCTGGATTTTTATTTTCATTTCATTATGTTGTCTAACTGAGTCTTCCCATATCTCAGTGAGTTTCCTTGCTCAGGAGACCCACTCCACTGCCCACCCCTTCCCCAACCTGGACCTCACCAGGCTGTGCACTCCTAGTCATCCTCACCTTGAGGTGCCTTGCTGTGACCTGCAGACAGATGCAAGACAGGTTCTGGAGACCAAAGAAGAGGCCTGAAGGAGATGGACGATGATACCCTAGACCCCTGAGGAAAGCGGAAGGTACTGCTAAGCCCCTGTTTGGGGGGACCACTTTTCCTCATGGAGCCTCAGGAGTTGTGAGATACTACTGGAAATGCTGATTACATTACCAAGGCTTTGACTGGAATATCATTATTTGAAAATGTGCATAGAATGCCTGGCTTCAAGGGTTCCCGAACTTCCAGTGACCGAGTAAAAAGTTGTCACTTTTTGGCATGGACAGGAATCTCAAAATATCAGATACAGCAGGCAAAGACTGCCTTGGCTTAGCTTCCTAGCACTCAGATTTTTTTTTTAAAGTCTAATCTGATATTCCTTGTCAAAATTTTCAACAGAACAAATTTAAAAGAAGCCTATATAGTTATTCCTGCTGCATTTATGTAAATAGGTAAATTGATCTTGCCATGATTTACTTTGGTAGAAATGGAGTGACTAGAGAGAGAAAAATTTGTGTTTCAAAATAAAACTATAGTACACCTATTATTAGATTGTAACACCATGTACTG
>NW_007776293.1:0-953 GCF_000696425.1 Galeopterus variegatus | reverse complement strand
GCACATGTGTGCACACACACACACATCAATACATCAGAGAGCACAGAAATTGTGTTTAGAAGCTTAGTATATGATTTAGTGGCACTGGAAATCTGTTCAGATAACAGAAAGTAAATAAATGCTCAAAAAAAAAAAAATAGGGACATGTCAAAAGTACACAGCGACCAACCTGGAAGAATTCCCATTGGCCACAGATGGAACAAGTCAAACAATACAATAAATAATGTAGGATTGGATTATAACCCAAAATATAAAATGAGTTAATAGTACATGCATTATGACAAGTATTTGACAGATGTAGATGTGAGTTCATAATGATATAAATAAGTAGCTGAATAAATAAACAGTAGAGAAGAGACAAATCTATGGTATTTTTCCCAAACATATATAAACACAGTCTAATCATGAGAAAAACATCAGACAAACCCAAGTGACAAACCTGCTTCAGAATGTGGAGCTTAATCTCCCCACCCTTTGAGTATGGACTGGATTTAGTGACTTGTTTCCAAAGGATAGATCATGGAAAGGGGCAAATAGTAACTTTACATCAAAGGAACTTGGCCGAATTGTATTAGTTTCCTAGAGCTGCCATAACAAAGAAACACAAACTTGGTGGCCTCATACAACAGACATTTATTCTCTTACCAATGCTGAAGACGAGAAGTCAAAAAGCAAGGTGTCAGTAAAGCCTCTTTCCCTCTGAAGTCTCTAGGGGAGAATCCCTGTTGACTCTCCAGCTCTTGGTGGCTCCAGGTTTCCAAGGCTTGTGGCAGCATAACTAATATCTGTTTGTGTCTTCACATGGTCATCTCTCTTTTATGTCTTTGTCCCAGTCTCCTTCTTCTTTCTCTTATAGACACCACTCATTGGATTTAGGGCCCATTCTAACTCGAGGAATGATTTCATCTTAAGATCTTTAACTAATTACATTTGCAAAGACCCTATTTACAAAT
>NW_007776292.1:0-3579 GCF_000696425.1 Galeopterus variegatus | reverse complement strand
AGGACAAGAACACAGGTTTCTGGGCTCCTTGTTTGATATTCCTCCATTCTAGCAGTTCAGAACACTTCATGGCTGATGTCTTATTTTTTTCTTGAATTGCTGTCTTAGAGAAAAAGAGAGCCAACCTTCAGTTCAGTGTGAACCTCCTTCCTCTTTTCCAAATTTCTCTCAGTTGGGTCCTTGCTCCCGTCCTCCTTCCTCCAGGAAGTCTTCTCTGAGCAGCTGGAATCTCCCTGCTGAGGCTCCCAGGCAGCCTGTCACCCATCCAACGTTGACAGAGGGCCTGACCTGGAGGTTGGGCTCTATTGTACACAAGTCCTGCCCTGGCTTCTATTCTAGTGAAGGGAGACAAGCCATAGACGGAATCTCCCTGCTGAGGCTCCCAGGCAGCCTGTCACCCATCCAACGTTGACAGAGGGCCTGGCCTGGAGGTTGGGCTCTATTGTACACAAGTCCTGCCCTGGCTTCTATTCTAGTGAAGGGAGACAAGCCATAGACAGACAGACAGACAGACAGGCATATAGATGCATAGGCTGTGGAGAGAGAATTTCAGGTACTAATAAGTGCTTTGAAGGTGGTGAACAGGGCAGATGGTAAAGAGCAACGCTGAGCAGGGGCGTCTGTAGCTGCAGCCATCAGGGCGCGTGCTCTGAAGAGGGCTCAGTCGCAAAGGAGGACGAGAAGGTGGCAACAGTGAGGGGAGAGCGTTCCCAGCAGGAGGGGCAGCAAGTGCAAAGGCCTTGAGTCTGCAATAAGAGTGGCAGGTCCAGGGCACAGAGAAGGCCAGAGAGGTGCAAACCAGTGGACACGGGGATGGACCGAGGATGACAAAGTCAGAGGAGGGAGGGAGGCCAGGTCTGGTGGGATGCGTTGTGTTCGGATGCTGCCTGCAATCAGAAGTCATCGGAGGGTTTAAGCAAAACAAATCTCATTTATACTCCAGATGACTCTCATGTATGTTAATGCTTTAGAATTCCTGCTTTGATATCTCCTCATGTCCTCCAGAACGTCTTTCCATACTCACCAAGCTGGGGTAGGTGTCCCTCCTCTGGGCCCCAGTGTTGACATCTTTGCATCTCTACCACTGGGCCACCTTGTTTTTGAATGGATGGTTTACATGTCTTTTTACTTTACTAGAAAATAAACCCCACCCTGAGAGAGACAGTGTAGAGTCCAGATCCTGAACAGGCTGACGAGGTACAAAGACTTGCTCTGCCTCCTATTGGCAGTGAGGCTTCAGGCAACCTGTCCAGTGTCTCTATGCCTCAGTTCCTCTATCTGCAAAAGGAAATAACAGTACATACTGCATAAGATTCCACCACCTACATGTCTAACAAATTCCTCCCTTCCTCTCTACCCCATATGCCTAATTTGAGAACCTGTCTAACCTTGCCTAGTTTCGCAATCTTCCATCTAGTCCTCTGGAGGCCATCCTCCATGCCGCTGCTGAAACATACCTTTCCAACATAAACATGTGACTGTGCTCTCAGTTCCACTGCAACTCTTCTGCAAAGACACAATATTCACGGGAGAAAGATGAAGAAAGATATTCAATGCTCTCTCTGACCTGGACTCATGTCCACCTTTCCAACTTTCTCAATTTCTCACTTGATGCTCCAGCCACTCTCAGTGGCTCCCTGGTCTTTGAACACACCCTTCAGTTTACTGCTTCTGCTGTAGGAGAAGGTAGCTAACGTTTGTTTAATACCTCCTACATGTCAAGTCTGTGCACGGTGTTCTACACTTACATTCTAGAGTATTATTACTCTAATTGTACAATTAGGAAGATTTAGAGAAGCTAACTAAGGCTCTAAGGTGTTCAGTAACTCAGTAACAGCCACACAGCTAGAAAGGTCTGGAGCCAGGCTTCAAACCTCACGCATTTGCTCCAGGCCCTGTGCTACGTTTGGGCTCTGGGGGTGGGTATTGTCTTCCGACACCCAGTGGCAGAAGGGAGTCGCTGATGCAAATCAGTGCCCACATGTCCTCTTCACAATTGTTCTGAGCTTCCTCCTGCTTTGTTTATACCCATTCTTTGATACCGACCACTTTCTGCTCATCGTACATTTGGGCCTCCTGTGTCAGCCTGTATTCAGTCAGGAAAAGAGAGCCACCACACATGTGATGACAATCAGGGCTCATATGAATGTGACAGGGGCTGAGGGAGGCAGGTCTAAGAGGCTGCAGGTGTGGGATGGGAGAAATAGTCGGGAATGACTCCATCACCGAGCAGCAGGACAGGGGGAGAAACCAAGACTCACTGGGAAGTGTGAGGAGCCACCACGTGCAACTAGCAAGGTGGGAGCCATGCAGAAGCTTATGAAAGCATCACATCTGACCTTCACACTCGACCTTCATGACCTTCCCGAATGGTGGCTTCTGCCTCATCTCCACATTCCAGTTTTCATGCAAGTGCCGCTCACTTGCTAATCTGGACATGGAACTGTACAGGGAGGTTGATTCTGGGATACATAGTTCCTAGCCTTGGAAGAAAGAGGTGGAGGAGCTGAGTTGACAGTAGACCTTCAAGCACACCTCTCAGCAAGCGTGGGATGCGGGGATTGTTGTCTCTTTCACTTTATAGGTGGACTCGGAAAGGGTAGTTGGCAAAGTGATCCAGGTAGCAAGTGTTGAATCCAGGACTCAAACTCAAGTGTTTGACTCTGAAACTTAGTGTTGTGCGTTCTAGGTTTGTTCTGATTTGATTTTAACCCCATGGAACCATGCATGGGTAGCAGCTGTCCTCATACAAAGCAAATTTATTGCCCTAAATGATCATGCTGGTGTCTGAAATCCTACCATCAGCCCAGACTGCCTTGTCCGTATGAGGCTTAGCTGCCTGTTGTGGGATTGGTCTTTAGGGTGTACAGGTGTGAGTTTTAAGTTCTAAGTGGCAATGCTGTATAGATGGAATTAGGATATGTTTCTCTGGGCCCTGACCACAAAATGGAGGTGACAGTCTCTACTATCTTCCCAAGGGCTAAGGCCACAAAAGCTTTTAATTGGTAATCAAATAGATTCCAGGGGGTTCTCTCAGACCAGAAAAGGACCTGAGCACACCTGCACCTTTTAGACTTAGGACATAATGAGGATAAACACCCAAATGAAGGCAACATTTGAAAAATAACTATTTTCAGAAATAGAATAAAACTGAAGTTCACACTGTAGTTTTGTCTATCACACTCTCCCTTCTCATGTCCAAATTAGAGCTTGTCTATACTTTTTAAATTCATAATCTACCCTTTTTCAAAACAACAAGTATGCAAGCACAGGCAGGTCTATGCTGGAGGTGGCAAAGTATGATGGTTCTGATCCTCAGGCTGTGGCTTTGATCCCTACTTCTCTACTAGTGGATCTGAGGCCTTAGACAAGTCCTTTAACTTTCTGCACCCGCACAGGCAGGTCTATGCTGGAGGTGGCAAAGTATGATGGTTCTGATCCTCAGGCTGTGGCTCTGATCCCTACTTCTCTACTAGTGGATCTGAGGCCTTAGACAAGTCCTTTAACTTTCTGCACCAAATTTCCTATTTGTAGGGTGAGGATTATAACAGTACTTACCTCCTGGATTACTGGCCCTGC
>NW_007776291.1:2307-3580 GCF_000696425.1 Galeopterus variegatus | reverse complement strand
GAGGACAGGGAGGTGTCCATGAGATTTTGTCAAAGTGTAGATTATTAGGGAATGTATCAAGCGTTCAGTGGAATGAAGGGAAAAGAATCTCTGGTAGAGAGGGCTGAAGTGTGAATAGGAACTTCAGTTTCCAACAATATGATAGACCAAATGTGTGGAGAAATGCCTCCTGGTATGGAACACCGAAAACTAATTGCATAGCTTTTTTTTAGATGCTCAGTACATACTTACTGAATGAATAAGTGAATGGCTTCAGGCTTTTCCAGATGCCCTGAAGTAAGATGCCCTCAAATGCCCAGTTCCTTTCTCTTTGGCAACCCCTATGGTTTCATGAAACCTCAGGCCTGGAATTAGATCTAATTTCAGTTCCTTTGCATTAGTTGAATGGGTGATTCTTTAAATCTCTTTAAGCCTCTGTTTGTTCTCCTGTGAAATGGGGATGATCTCACCTATCTCAGCAGGTTAAGTGTGGTACATGGCCCTGTTTAGCAGTCATGATTCTCTCTGAAGTCTACATTGTCATCACCAGAGGCTGGCAGCCTGCTGGGTGCCTATATCTTCTTTGGGGTAATAAAGAGCACTTTTTTGGCTTGGCTGTGCAAGGACCCCGAAACCCAACTTTGTGCAGCCCCATGAAGTTCTTGCCTAGAGCAGCCTTGAGTTCTCTGATGGGCTGCAGCCTGAATCATGGGCTGCTGCAGTGGTGAGAGGAGAGGCCTCACTAGAGTGAGGCAGATCAAGCCGGCTTACCATTTGGCCAGGCTTCTCACATGGCCATTGGAATTACGTAATGTCTTTCTTTGCCTCTAGTGATTTTCTTTGCTGTAAAGTCTACTTTATCTGATAATATCGGATATTATCTCTCCTGGTTTTGTTTTTGTTTTTTAAATTTGCATAGTATATCTTTTCCCATCCTTTTATTTTCAACTTACTTACATTGTAATTGAAGTGGGTTTCTTGTAGCCGGCATATTGTTGGATCATGTTTTTTCTTTTTTTTTTCCTTTTTGTCTTTTTTCGTGACCGGCAACGGATCGCAACCCTCAGTGTCGCACCCGTACCGGACCAGGACCGGCAACGGGATCGCAACCCTTGGTGTTGCTCCCGCACCTCACTCAGCCAGTGAGCGGCCGGTCCCTATGTGGGATCCGAACCCTCGGCAGGAGCGCCGCCGCGCTTCCCAAGCGGCGCACTGTAGCAGGGCGCCCCCCGGCCCGCCCCCGGAGTCTGGTTTTTTATTCACTCCTTTCATTTCTTTTCAATTGGTTTTTTTT
>NW_007776291.1:0-1441 GCF_000696425.1 Galeopterus variegatus | reverse complement strand
CCAGTGAGCGGCCGGTCCGTATGTGGGATCCGAACCCTCGGCAGGAGCGCCGCCGCGCTTCCCAAGCGGCGCACTGTAGCAGTGCGCCACCGGGCCGGCCCATGGATCATGTTTTTTAATCCACTCTGTCAGTCTCTTTCAAATGGTTTGTTGAGACTATTTACATTTAAAATAACTATTGATACGTAAGGGCTTAAGTTTGCCATTTTAATATTTGTTTTCTCTGTTTCTTGTTTTTTTTTTGTTGTTGTTGTTTCTCTTTTCTTACCTTCCTGTGGATAACTAGAACATTTTTTAGGATTCCATCTTGATTTGTTAATAATACTTGAATATACCACATTATATAGTTTTCTTAGTCATTGCTCAAGGTACTACAATGGACATACATAAGTCATTCTTCTCTACAGGTATTGATGTTTTACACTTTGAGTGAAATATAGAAACCTTACTTCCATTTAGGTCCATTTACCCACCACACTTTTAAAATATAATTGTCTTAAATATTTCCTTTACATTCATTGAGCAACCACATCAGATGGTTATGATTTTTGCTTCAGCTGTCCAATGTGATTTAAGAAACTCATGAGAAAGATAGTCTATTATATTTACCGCTATATTTATCCATTTTAATATTATTTCCAAGCTTTCTTCTGTTATTATTTCCTTTCTGTTTAGAGAACATCCTTTAGCAATTCTTTGAAAATGGACTTACTAGCAACAAACTTCTCTAAGTTTTTCTTCTGAGAATGTCTTTATTTCCTCTTCATTCTTAAAGGACATTTTTAACAAACATAGAATTTGTAGTTGACAGTTCTTTTCTTTCAGTTCTTAAGAGTGTTCTGCCACTACCTTTTGGGCCCAGTGGTTTCAGATGAGATGCTTGCTTTTGTTTTAATAGGTATTTATCTATAAGTAATGAGTCATTTCTGTTTACTTTCAAGATTGTCTTTCTTTATCTTTAGTTTCTAGAATTTAACTATGACGTTACTTGGAGTGGATTTCTATGGATTTGTCCCAATTAGGGGTTGCTCAGCTTCTTAAATCTCTAGATTTATACTTTTAACCACATTTGGAAAGTTTTCAGCCATAATTTCCTTGAGTATATTTTCAGTCCCACTCCATCCCTCTCCTTGCCTCTTGAGACTCTGATGATATGTATGCTACCTGTTTTGTTTTTCCTGAGGTCGCAAGTCTGTTCTCTCTTCATTGTTAACATTGAGTTAAATTCTGTTGATCTGTCGTTAAGTTCACTGATTCATCTTTTGTCATCTCCACTCTACCATTAAATCCATCTAGTCAGTTTTATTTTTTTATTTTATTTTGGCTATTGTATTTTTTAGTCCTATACTTTCCATTTTGTTCTTTTTTTTTTTTTTTTTTGCAATTTCTATTTCTTGCTGAGATTTTCTATATTTTTATGTTTCAAGATAATTCACAAATA
>NW_007776290.1:1022-3580 GCF_000696425.1 Galeopterus variegatus | reverse complement strand
GGGCAACACTGAGGGTTGCGATCCGTTGCCAGACACGGAAAAAAGACAAAAAAAAAAAAAGTTGGGGAAGATTTTCATCCTTCCTGTGTCCCAAAACAGAATTTTTGAAAGAACTTGCCAGTAAAAGTGTCAGTGTCACTTCTGTAGCAAGTAGCCCCTTCCGTACTTTTTCAATTTATTCTCCAGTAATAGAGTTTTTGGTTTTCTCCTACTTGAATCGGTTGGGTTATATGTACTTTCCTATAAAAGTATCCATTTATTCATATTTTCAAATTTATTATCATAAGGCTTTCCTTAATGTAATGTAATTTTTAAATTTCCCTTTTTCATTCATATTGTTGTGCATTCATTTCTTTCTGCCTTTCTCTGGATCTGCTAGAAGTTTATCTAATTTATTAGACTTTCAAAAAACCAAGTCATAGAATTATTTTTTATTTCTATTGTTTTTTTCTTTTCTGAGTTATTAGATTCTGCTTTTTATCTTTATTGATTCTTCCTTCTTTCCCCTTTCCTTAGTTTTATTTTGTTGTTCTTTGTTCTAATTTCTCAAGTTGAATCTTAATTTATTGACTTTCATCCTTTCTTATTTAAGAAATTTGTAACCCTGAGCTATGAATTTCCTCCCTGTAACATTTTAACCACTTCCCATATGTTTAGATATGTGGTATCTGACGTGTTATTTCTTTTAAATAGTTTGTCATGTTGGTTTTATTTAAAGTTATTTATGAAACTGGTTTTTAATTTTCAAATGGTTGGCTTTTTAATTTAATCTTTTGTTAATAATTTCTGGCTTAATTGCACTGTGGTCAAGCAGTGAGGATGTCACTATATCTGCTTTGGGGATTCTATTGAATTTTTCTTTATGACCAAATATATGATCAATTTTCATAAATGTTTGATGGGCTCAACAAAGAAATGAATATCTGTTATTTGTAGGGTACAAAGTTCATTTATTAAATCAATCTTATTAATTATATTATTCTGACCCTACATAAATTTATTGGGGAGGCTACTCTTTAAATATGTCAAGGACAGAAATGTGTCAAAATCTCCTTCCCCAACTGCTGTGTTTTGTTTGATGTTGTATGTATGTTTAAGTTATTGCTCTGGCCGGTTGGATCCAAAGCCGTGTAGGACATCAAGGATCATGAAAATCAGATTTTTACTGTGACTTGTGCCTTTTATCAATACAAATGACCTTCCGTCCCATCTCAGGATTTTTGCCTGTGACTCTTTATCTGATGTAAATATTATTGCCTCTTCTTGCATTTGACCTGAATTTGCCTCCAATAACTTCACCCAATCTATTATTTTTAACCTTTTCATGTCCCTTGGTTTTTAAGTTTATTTCTTGTAAACACTATATCGTTGAATTTTCGTCTTAGTCTTTGCTCTATCCAATATGAGAGTCTCTGATATTTTATTAGGAAAATGTAGTGCATTTACATTCATTGTTAACATTGACACACAGGATCTCACTTCTGTGAGAAAGATGTCTCACCCTCTTCCGTTAACTTTTACAGCCAGCGGCTGCTGCTTGTTTTGTGCACTATTTTATGGAGTCTGAATTTTTGCTTTAGTCTTCCCCAGACTTTCATTAGTAGATAGCTCCTTTTAATTTCACCAGAAGTTATCTTTACATTGTAGAAAGTCTTTCATTTGTAGCCGCCTGATCACCTGAATAGAAGTGGAGACGGTGAGCCCGGAGCACCTCTTGTGTAAGGTGACAATCTTGCATAAGCTGACAATTGGGTCTCACCACTTTCTGATCTATGCTACATGATTTAAAGTTTTAGAACCAGATGGTTAAATTATTATTTTGAATTATATGATTTATCATATAAGGATAATTTTTGACATTTTCTCAGTCTGGAAATCATATTTACAATCAGTACTTAGACTCCAAGCATTTTAACTGGTCTTGGCGTGAATGCCCAAGCTTTTGAAGCCACAGCATTTTCATTCTTAAACTCCCAGCTGATGGGGGCATCCCTTTCAGCAATAAATGCCTCAGACCTCACAGACATGGCTTCGTATCACATAGCAGTTGGTATGACACAATCTAAACCAGACTGATTTTGTTCCATTATATGTAACCCACTTTCCTTCCTGGAGCCATATACAACATTTTCATTATCTGCATAATTCACATTGTTTCTGTAGAAGTCTATTTATTTTACGGTGAACTTTCCAAGGCTGAACTTTCCAATCTGCATATTCAGGTCCTTTGGTTTTAAGGCACAGGTGAGTTTTCATTCACTGTAATCTGCGTTATCTCTTATTCTGGCCTTTTCTTCGAGAATCCCAGGGACGTGTGTGCTGCTCCTCACCCTCTAGCCTCATTTACCACCTTCTCTTGCGTTTTCGGTCTCTTGACTTCTGTCACACTTTTCAGAAGGCGTCTCAAGCTGGCCTCCCCATCACCGATTTGTTCTCTGCATTTGCATTTCTGCTTTCCACTGTCTTCCATGCTGGCTCTGACTTGGCCACCATGTTCGTTCCGTCTCTCTCTGCCGTCCTTCCTAATCCCACCTGCATCCGCTTCCTAGCGCTGCCGT
>NW_007776290.1:0-585 GCF_000696425.1 Galeopterus variegatus | reverse complement strand
GTTCCGTCTCTCTCTGCCGTCCTTCCTAATCCCACCTGCATCCGCTTCCTAGCGCTGCCGTGGCAAAGTACCCCAACTGGGACAGGGCTTAAAAAATGTATTCTCTGACAGTTCTGGGGGACAGAAGCCCGAAATCAAGGTGTTGGCAGGGTCGGTTCTTCCCGGAGGCCCTGGAGTGAGCCCGTTCTCTGCCCCTCTCTTGGCTTCTGACGGCTGCTGGTGCTCCTTGGTGCTCGGTGGCTTGTGTGGCTTGTGGCTCTGCCACTCCAGTTTCTGCCTCCGTCTTCACATGGCCCTCTCTGTGTTCCCTCTCTAACGACTGTGTCTTTTCCTTCCTGTAGGGACACTTGCCATTGGATTTAGGGCCCACCCAGTTAATCCAGGATGCTTTAATCTTGAGATCCTTAACGTAAATATATCCGTAAAGTCCCTTTTTCCAAATAAGGTCACATTCATAGGTACAAGGCGTTAGGATTTGGACACTTCTTTTGGGGGACCACAATTCAGCCCACCACACCATTCCTGTCCCTCTTCGTGTCCTTGTGCTGCTTTTGCACATCTGTCTGGGCTGCCTTTAAGGTTTCC
>NW_007776289.1:3004-3580 GCF_000696425.1 Galeopterus variegatus | reverse complement strand
AGCCAACAGCCACTCCTCAGCTTGGCCTCAAGCAGAACCCGGGTGAAAACCGCTGCCGACTTCTCGAGAAAAAGACCCGAACCGGCCGCCAGCCCGACCTCAGGAACGGGACTCCAGGCACTGCCACGGGCCAGGAACCCGCTCTGGCGCCAAGGGGACGCGCCTGCACGACGCCACTTCCGGACATGCGCATATGCCTCGTCGCCGCCCCGCCTCCAGCAAGCCCCGTTTCTGCCCAAAGCCTTTTACTCTGCAGCAGTCGGTTTTGTGGTGCGCCCTCCCGGGCCGGACTTCCCAGAGAGGCTTCCGCCTGTTCTTGCTCCGGGAATCATGCTTATTCGTCACACAAGTCTTTCCGGTGCACCAGATGCCAAAGGCAAAACGGCCTCTGCGACAGGAAGCGACTTGGTCGCAAGGAACTCTGGGAACGGCGGATTTGGCGCAAGCGCAGACCTACGCTGGCTCTGGGCGGCCGGTTTCTCCTTCGCGGTTTCATGTGCGCGCGACCCGGGTGTCGGCGATTCTCTCCTTCCGTGGCCTTCAGCTCACGGCCTGTCCCCAGTCACCTTGTCGGCC
>NW_007776289.1:0-1043 GCF_000696425.1 Galeopterus variegatus | reverse complement strand
TTTTGAAGTACGCTTGGACGACTCTTTCTGGATTCACTCCATCAGACAAGCCACACCCACAAATCTCTTGTGAGACAGGCCCTTGTCAACCATGCACATCGGAAATTTTGGGCTTGCTGTTTTGTACGGGAGGTCTGAAATGGATCTCACTGGACTAAAATCAAGATTTCCATATTGCTGCATCCCTTGGGAAGATCTAGGGGAGATTCTGTTTTCTCGCCTTTTCCAACTTTCAGGCTGCCTGCATTCCTTGGCTTGTGCCCCTTCCTCCACCTTCAAAGGCAGCAACCTCAGGCAGAGTCTTTCCAGTGCTGCCATCTCTCTGGTTCTATCTTCTGCCGCCGTCTTACACTTTTAAGGACCTTCATGATTACACTCTGCCTACCTGGATAGTTGAGGAGAATCTCTGTTTTAAGGTCAGCTGATTAGCAACTTTAGTTTCATCTGCGACCTTAATTCTCTCTTGCCTTGTATCGTAAATGTTCATACATTGCAGGCATTAGGACGTGGACATCTTTTGGGGGGTCTTTCTGCTGACCACCGCAGGAATTAGACCCAAGTGAGTGACCCTACAGCATGTGTCCCTGCTCCTGCCCCTCCATATCTCGGCTGATATTTGTAATTGCCTGTGTCCCTTCTGCCCGTCCTTGAGGACAACCTTAGCTGCTGAGGCAACAGTGGGCCTAGACTTTCCTGATGACCAGATTTCAACCGATGCCCGACCTCACCATGTTATGCCCACTCCCATCTCGGCAATGTGGCAGAGTGGCCAATGCACGGGAAGCCACCAAAGAAACTGGGAGGAGGAGCCTTGAGTGTCCACAAACTACACCAGGAGTCCACTGTGTCACACCTGTGTGCGTGTTGTTCCCTGTCCTCGGGTGCCGACCTCCTCGTCTGTGCTGGTCTGCCCTTCTTTTGTCATGAAAGCTTGGCACAAAGCCTTTTGAGGAAAGCCTCTGCAGATGCTCAGGTCACAACAATCCCTTCTGTGTAAATCTGCAGAGCCTTTCCTGTCTCACTCCTCAGTGACCGACCTCCCA
>NW_007776288.1:2675-3580 GCF_000696425.1 Galeopterus variegatus | reverse complement strand
AATAACTACTATCCCATTAGTTTTTGTGGCACAAGAGCAACGCTATCCCAGTTCTTCATACATTCTAAGACATTTTCATGAGTACCAGAGCTGCCAACACATTCAAGGAAATGATCAAACAAACAAAGCAAAAAAGCAGCACTCTTCCCCAAGAGGAGCATGCCTTCTCCTTGTTTTAAAATGAGACAAAAATAATGTTCCAACCTTCCAGCCCTCCCAAGAATCACATGCTTTTAGACCTGGAGGGGAGGATAGATTGGTAATATATTGACCATGCTTTACTCACTCAAAATCAGGATATATGGTTTGTCAGATGTGAGTTCACAATTAGAATAACAATTAGAATAAAGGGGCTATGCAAGAAAATTCCAGACCTATGGTGATCTCAGACTGAGATCTTTTAATCTAAATACATTATTCTTTTAAAGGAGGAAACCGAGGTGAATGAAATAGCTACTCACTGGTTCCAGCCTAGTGAGGCCCAATCTGGTGCTTTCTCTTCCCACCACCTTATTCCAGAGTGTGTGTGTGTGGGGGGGGGGAGGTCCAAGTAATAATGTCATGAATATATCAAGCAATCAGAGCAATGGGGAGGAAAAAAACAATGTTCACAGCCAGGGAAAATGCAAAGGCAGCTCTTGGATGTAAATACAAGAGAGAAACACTAGAATAGAATGATTTTTTTTCTCCTTCAGCACAGCAGGAAAATTATCTAAGAGGAAGTCAAAAGTATGCAAATGTGATTGGGTGCTGAATGCAAAGGACTTTGAACAAGAGTCTGAGCAGGAGTTAGTGGCTGGAGGCTTAATGAACTCCTGGCGGATTCTGCAGGACTCAGGAGAAAGAAGTTGTTACTGCTCAGGCATTTGCTGGGGCTGATGACTATCAGAGAAGGTTAATAGATA
>NW_007776288.1:0-604 GCF_000696425.1 Galeopterus variegatus | reverse complement strand
TTTTTTTTTCTTTTTGAAAAGCTCTGCATAATTTAATTAATCTGTTTGTGCCCCCGTATACAATGAACTGAAGATGTTTCCTATTGCAGTAATCCCATGTTATACACAGACACTGGTATGGTGTGTCTTAACCCAGATAACTCAGGCCTTGCAAACCCAGAGAAGAAAAATATAGTATATGGTGAATATCTATTTTAATCCAAACATAAAGTTAAAAATGTAAGTCCCTATTGACATGTTATTTCTAAAGAAGGATTAAATGCTTTTTCTTAAATGAATGTCATTATGTTTTAAAAGTTTGGTAATTCACAGATTCATTCAAGAATTAGAACCCTAAATAACCGTTTGGTGTCAGAGCTGGTCAGACTTACCGAAGATAAAAATGCATTTTTATGAAATGCATCAAGGATCTCTATGACTATAAACTATGTCACTTCTGTGCCCCATATATTATGTTGCTTTATTTATCACAAGTTGTTAACATCTGTTTGATTTCTTTTCTTGGTGATAATTCATTATCTCAGAGAGATCTTCTCTCACCACGTGTCTGAAGTGAAACCCCGCTTCCACCAACTTTTTCTAAGGATGCTACTTAACTATCTTT
>NW_007776287.1:1332-3580 GCF_000696425.1 Galeopterus variegatus | reverse complement strand
AAAAAAAAAAAAAGAACACAATTGTATTCAAATACATAATCACACTGAAAAGGGGGAAAAAAAGTAATCCAAGTAATTGACGAATGAGCATTAGACTACTCCATCAGACTTACGTAGGTGGGGGTTGGGGAGAGCTATAAACAAATATTAACTAAACTTTTTTTAATACGCCTGTTTTTGTGGAGGCATGGACAACATGATTCTGAAACTGCTTTGGATATTTTGTAGTATTGAGCAAGTAAGTAAATACACTGATGTGGTTGGGAGCCAGGATTCCCACAGTGGGAGAAGAGGCATATAAATATGGAAGACATGGATGTAGGAGGAATGGGTTGCAATTGTAGGTATTAGTATGGGCTCCTGAAATATATATATGTGCACATATATGTGCATATTTATGCGTGAGACATAGATATCCTCTCTTTGTCCACTGAAACAAAGATTCTTCAGTGGCAGTAGGCCAGATCCTGCTTTTTAATGCAGGGTTCTAACTGAAAGGAACCAGGGAACC
Source organism: Galeopterus variegatus (assembly GCF_000696425.1). Classification (NCBI taxonomy): domain Eukaryota; kingdom Metazoa; phylum Chordata; class Mammalia; order Dermoptera; family Cynocephalidae; genus Galeopterus; species Galeopterus variegatus. The sequence goes on along the minus strand of NW_007776287.1, from coordinate 3,069 downwards.
TCAGAGAAGGGACTGTTTCCAGGGCTGAAGCAGGAAAGTTTCAAGATGAGTCTGGAGATTTTTTTTTTTTAACTGATACGAAATTCACATACAACAAACCATGTGAAAATGTACAATTCAGTGGCATTTAGTACATTCACAGAGTTGTGCAACCACCACCTTTATTTAGTGAGAGAGAAATAAAAAAAGTTTATCTTGTTATGCCAGGATATAAGGAAGAGCTCAGAACATAATGGGGTGTGTGTGAGCACTGAGGAGACAGCCTGGAAGGGCTTCCACTGCCTGAGTCAGGGACTATTTGAATGGCAAAATACTTAAGGATAGTAACAAATTACAAGTCATTGAGAAAGAAAATGGGAATCCATTCTATGTACTAATAAGCAGAGAAATAAATCGATATGTGAAAGGGGTAGCTCTTTTACACAGTAAAATATGGTGATAGACTGAATGGTGTCCCCTTAAAATTCATGTGAGGAAGTCCTAACCACCAGCATGACTGTATTTGGAGAGAGGGCCTTTAAGGAGGTGATTGGGTTGAATGAGTTCACAAGGGCGGGTCTCAATTCCAACAGGGCTGGTGTCCTTGTAAGAGGAAGAGACACCAGGGATGCGTGCACACAGAGAAAAGGCCATGTGAGGACACAGCAAGAAGACAACTGTGTTAGTCCATTTCTGTTGCTTATAACAAAATACATGGAACTGGGTATTTTATAAAGAAATTTGTTGCTCACAGGTTCAGAGGCTGAGAAGTCCACAGTTCTGGGAACATATCTGGTGAGGATCTTGGTAGTGGTGACAGTGACCTAGGGGTCTCACGTGGCAGAAAACAGTGGAGCAGAGAGAGGCTAACCTCTCATATGCTCTTCTTTTGAGCCCTCAGAACCACACCCCTGACCACTATTATTAATCCACTCACTATGGCTTAGTCCTACAATCTAATCCTCTTTTCAAGGCCCCACCTTTCAATGAACATAATAGGATTTCCCACTCTCAACAGTTGTAGTGGGAATTAAGCTTCTAATATATGAACTTTGGGGACACAGTTCAATCAATCCACAACAACAGTCATCTGCAAAGCCAAGGAGAGATGTCTCAGGAGAAACTTACCCTGCCAGTATCTTGATCTTGGACTTTTGGCCTCTAGAACTATGAAAAATAAATGCCTGTTACTGAGGTCACCAGTCTGTGGTATTTTGTTATGGCCGCCTGCCCTGACTAATATAAATATCTAGTGTCAACTGGTAGATATGAAAGGAGAGCTGTGATTGGAAAACAAACAAACCAAAGGAAAAAAAAAATCATTTTACAACCATTGTGTAGTTAAAATTGTTTTAAGGAAAAATCATCCAGAATCTAAATTTAGAGAAAAATTTTGGCAAGACACAGGTTATTTGCATGGTCTTAAAGTATCTACTCACAGATTGCCTTTTAGTTGCAAAGAGAAAAACTGTAATTATACAGTGGAGAAATCACACAACACTTTGACCAGCAATCAAAATTAACGTCACCAGTGATAGACAAATGGACATCGTGTGCCTCTAAAGAGGGGACAACACTAGTCATGCAGTGTTCAGCTGGGAATACATAGACTGAATGTGGTAAGGAAAGACAAACCCCAAGAGAGAAAGACTGTTATAAAAAGGTGAACTGTGTTTTCAAAGATGTGTCATAAAGAAAAAAAAAAAAAGACTAAAGGAATATGTCAACTAAATGCAATATGTGATTCTAGACTTGATC
>NW_007776287.1:0-924 GCF_000696425.1 Galeopterus variegatus | reverse complement strand
ACTGGGGATACATAGACTGAATGTGGTAAGGAAACACAAACCCCAAGAGAGAAAGACTGTTATAAAAAGGTGAACTGTGTTTTCAAAGATGTGTCATAAAGAAAAAAAAAAAAGACTAAAGGAATATGTCAACTAAATGCAATATGTGATTCTAGACTTGATCCTATAGTGGGAAACATTACTGGGTGTTGCAGTCTCTAAGGTGGTCCTAAGATTCCCACCTCCCAGTGTTTATGCCCTTGTACATACCCCTCTTGAGTGTGGGCTGGTTTTATTGACTTGCTTCTAATGAATAGAATACGACAGAGTAATGGAATGTCACTTCAAACGTTAGGTTATGAAAAAATGGCTGAGGCTTGCATTTTGAGGGCTTGCTCTCTCACTCACTCATTGTAAGGTAGGACAGTCGCAATGCGCTGTCCAGTGAAGAGGACCACGTGGAGAAGAACAGTGGAAGGCCTCTGGCCAGCAGCCAAGAGGCACCAAGTCCTGCCAGCAACCATGTGAGCGAGCATGAAACCGGACCCTCCCCCAGCCGAGCTTTCAAATGAGACCGCAGCCCCAGATGACACCTTGATTACAGCCTGGGGAGAGACCCTGAGCCAGAGAACCAGGTAGGCCATACCCAGACACCTAACCAACAGAATCTGAGATCATAGACGTTTGTTATTTTCAATTGCTAAGTTTTGAAGTAATTTGTTATACAGCAATAGAAAACTAATACACCTGTGTCAGTTGATCAAATTGGAATATGGACAGTAGATTATATGAGTATTGTATCAGTGTTAAATTTACGAAAGTCAATAACTTTCTTCTAGATATGTAAGACTGTAAAATAATATTCTTAGGAAATTTTTATGCTCACTGATATGTTAAAGAGACAGGATGTTTGCAACTTACTCTCATATATATATATATATATAT
>NW_007776286.1:2721-3580 GCF_000696425.1 Galeopterus variegatus | reverse complement strand
TTTTTTTTTAAATTTTGAGATAACCAAAGCTTACAGAAACAGTAGTCTCATGACAACAGTAATCTTATTCTGTTTTTTAAAAGATGGTCTCATTTTTGTTACTTTGTAAATGGTATATCTTTTTTGATCCCATAATTATTTAATTTCTAAGGAGTTTATACTTTATTGCTAGTTCAAATTTTATTTTTTTATTTCATTGACTTATGAAACAATAATATAATCTATAAAATTTTGAACTTTGAAATTTATTGAGGATTTCTAATGAACTTATTTGATATTGTGCTTATATTTACAGGCTTTTATATATGTACGAAAAAGAAAAACTATAATAAACCACAACATTTTGATCTATAATCATAGTAAAATTCTCAGTGCGATTTTTTAAAGAACTTAGGGAAATGATTATCATACCCATCTGAAAAAAATAAATACAGTAGACTATTCTGAAAGAAGATCATTAAGGCATGATTAGCTCTTGTTGTATATTGGATGTCCCGCCAAACTCATTGAGGCTTGTCCATTGTGGTGGTTGAAAAGTGTGGACTTAGGTAATTGGAGTGTGAGGACTGTACCCGTGTGAATGAATTGATCCATTCTTGGAATGATGGGAATGGTTCTGGTGGATGTAGAGGGAGAGTGAATGAGGAGGTTAGTCTCTCTCTTGCTTCTGCCTTCCACACAGTGTGATACCCTGTGTCATTGAAGTCAGCACCAAAAAAGGCCTGCAACATTAAGTGTTCCCTGGACTTTGGACTTCCCAGCCTCTGAACTGTAAGCTGTAAATAATGTTTCTTTACAAGCTATCCAGTTTCAGGTACTGATGTTATAAGCAGCAGATATGGAGTAATACAGCTCTATA
>NW_007776286.1:0-687 GCF_000696425.1 Galeopterus variegatus | reverse complement strand
AAAAAAAAAAACAAAAACAAAGTTTGGACTTTAAAAGGCACTATTAAGAAAATGAAAGACAATGCACAAAATTGAAAAGCATATTTGTAAATTGTATATGTGATAAGGGTCTACCCAGAATGTAAAAAGAAATTTTACAATCAACAATAAAGAGATGTGAAACACACTTAAATATTGGGCAAAGGATTTGAAAAGACATTTTTCTGAAGAAGATACACTAGTGTCCAATAAGCACAAGAAAAGATGCCAAACATCACTATTCATTAAGGAAATGCAAATCAAAACCATGAGATACCATTCATACTTCTAGGATGGCTATAAACAAAAAGACAGGTAATAATAAGCATTGGTGGAGATGTGGACAAATTGGAACCCTCATATGTGGCTGTTAGGAATGTAAAATGATGCACCCATCTTGGAAAACGGTGTGGCAGTTTCTCAGATAGTTAAACATGGAGTTACCATAAGACCCAGTAATTCTACTCAGTATGTACATGGGAGAATTGAAAATATGTCTGTTCAAAACTTTGTACGTGAATGTTCATAGCAGCATTATTCACAGTAACTAAAAAGCAGAATTAATCTAAATATCCATCAATGGATAACTAGATTAAAAAATGTGGGATATCCATGCACTGGAGTATTACTCATCCATATGTGTGTGTATGTATGTGTGTATATATATAT
>NW_007776285.1:2803-3581 GCF_000696425.1 Galeopterus variegatus | reverse complement strand
TAATTAAAAGAGCTTTAAAAAACTTATTCAGACACACTTTTTTAAACCTTATAAAATAAACAAGTTAAAATATTTTTCAACCAACTTCGTGGTGGGCATGGCTCTTATCTTGACTCAGAATCAATATTCTTCTTTTCCTTAATACATTGTCTCAAGGGCCTCAACAGCATCGGTGAAGCAGCATTTCCTAAAAAGCTGCTCCACTCTTGTCTCAAGAGTTTTCTTCTGAGTCACTGACATCTATTCTTCAAGTTTTGACATTGGCATCTTCTTCGTGTTACCAGAAGGTGTCAGGCAAAGACAGCTATGGCAAGACTGCCACTTGGCCAATACAGATGGTAACATGCATCCGGATTTCAGAAATATTAGCAAGTGGGGGTGTTAAGCTACATGAGTATGGCTAACTGACTAGGCAAGTTGTAAAGCTACAGACTATGCCAATTGTCTGGATAGGCATTTCATAACTAAAGCCAAAACGTTTATTATTCTAGTTATACTAAATTTCCATTTGTATTGTCATGGCTAGAGCTCAGACCCTTCAAAATCATTGTACAGACTGAGGCCCAGACCCCTCACATGCAGGTCCACACTAGGTAATTTGGAAAGATCCCAGGAGCCATTGGCAGATGACACGAGCTCAGTCCTCAGCAGCAGCAGCAGCAATAGCAGCAGTGGTGGCCTCTTGAAGGGTCCCGGGGACACTGGCAGCAACAGCTTGCAGCAACAGCTTGCAGCAACAGCTTGCAGCAACAGCTTGTAGCAACAGCTTGCAGCAACA
>NW_007776285.1:0-1600 GCF_000696425.1 Galeopterus variegatus | reverse complement strand
AAATGCTCGGCAAGATTCTGAACATCTGAGGGGCCCTGGCCATTTTCCTTCACTTTCCCTATGGGGAGAACAAAGAACATCTCAGAATCGATGAAGTACAGTAGTGTGAAGGGTGAGGTAGGAAAAGAGACCCATATAAAGGTAGGAAAAAGTACAGATGGACATTAAAATCTGGAAATAGATTCTTGTGTACACCTCAGTATCAGGACCATGCCCTAGAGGAGCAGTTCAGAAACTTTTTGGTCTCAGAACCTTTTTGCACTCTTAAAAATTATTGAAGACCCCAAAGACCATTTGCTTATGTAGGCTATATGAATTTATTGTCTCAACAATTAAAGCAGAACACATTTAAATATTTATGTAGGGCCGAGCCCATGGCGCACTCGGGAGAGTGCAGCGCTGGGAGCGCAGCAGTGCTCCCGCCGCGGGTTCGGATCCTATATAGGGCTGGCGGGTGCACAGCGCTCACTGGCTGAGTGCAGTGTGGCCGGTCTCAAAAAGGACAAAAAAAAAAAAATTTAAATATTTATGTAATTCATTTTAAAAACTAACCTATTGCATATTAACAAAAATAACATTTTTTGAATTTTATGAAAATAGATATATTTTACAGAACAAAAGTTAGTGAGAAAGGGGGCACTGTTATACATTTTATTTATTTATTTGGCAGCCAGCCGGTTCAGTGATAGAACCCCAGACCTTGTTATCAGCACCATGCTCTCACCAACTGAGCTAACTACTCAGTCCTGTTATACATTAAAAAAAATCTTTTTAATGTTTGCTTGGTAGAAGACAGCCAGATTCTCATATTGCTTCTGCTTTCAATCTGTTGTGATACACTCTTTTTGTTGAAGGATGTGAAGAAAATCTGTACTCACACAGTTAAACATTTGGAAAAGAGAGGACTTCCTAGATGCCATGAAGGGGTCTTGGGAACTCCCAGAGGCTCTCTGACTACACTTTAAGAACCACTGACCTAGAAAAATATTTGCATGTGTCCCAGAAAAAATATACAAATCTTATCAACACAAATTTTTATAGCAGCATTGTTTTTATTAACCAAAAGCTAGAAACAAGACATACCCAATGTATTAGTCCGTTTTGTGTTGCTATAACAGAAATACCTGAGACTGGGTAATTTACAAAGGAAAGAGGTTTGTTTGGGTTACAATTCTGGGACAGCTGCATTTGGCATGGGCCTCAGGCTGCTTCTACTCATGGTGGAAAAGCGGGAGGCAGTCGGCGGGTACATGCAGATCAAATGGCGAGGGGGGGGTGCCAGGGTCCTTTAAACAATCAGCTCTCATGGGAACTAATAGAGCGAGAACTCACTCACTACCCCTCCTCCCCCAGGGAGAGCATTAATCCATTCATGAGGGATCTGCCCCCATGACTCAATCAGTTTCCAACACTGCCACATTGGAGATCAAATTTCCACATGAGTTTTGGAGGGGACAACACATCCAAGCTCCATCATTCTGCCCCTGGCCCCCCAAAACTCATGTCACGCTCACATACAAAATACAATCATTCTATCCCAACAGTCTCAAAAGTCTTAGCTTGCTCCAGCACCAACTTAAAAGTCCAAAGTCCAAAGTCT
>NW_007776284.1:0-3581 GCF_000696425.1 Galeopterus variegatus | reverse complement strand
TGTGTGTGTGTGTGTGTGTGTGTGTACAAAAATAGATTTATTATAAGAAACTGGCTTTTGTGGTTATGGAGGCTGAGAAATTCCAATATCTGTAGTCTGCAAACTGGGGGCTGGAGACCCAGGAGAGCCGATGATATGGTCCATAGTCTGAGTGTGAAGTCCTGATGAACCAGGAGAAGCAAAAATATAGGTTCCAATCTGAAATCCAGCAGGCTTGAGACCTGAGAAGTGTCAGTGTTTCATCCCAAATCTGTATTAGTCTATTTCTGTTGCTTATAACAGAAATACCTGAAACTGGGTAATTCACAGAGAAATAAAAGTTATTTCTTACAGTTTCAGAGGCTGGGAAGTCCAAAGTCAAGGAACACATCTGGTGAGGGCCTTTTCTTGTTCTTGTACAGCCTCACAGGGTGTCACATGGCAAAATGGCAGAAGCAGAGAGAAAGAGCTTCTCACGTGCTCTCCCTTTAAAGTCATTGGAACCAATGCCTGAGATATAGATTCTTGGATATTCCAAGGGAGGAATCCCACTGAGAACCCACAATAACTCCAAGTCCACATGGCAGTGTTGAACTCACGTTCAAAGTTTATTGCAAAGCGAAAGCACATGCAGAAGAGTGAGCAGGCGTCCTTGTGAGGAACCCCTGCGGGCTTTCAGGGAGAGGACTTATATCTTGATTTCTATGGGAGGGGAAGTCTCTATCTTAATTAAGGGAGGAATATTCAAGGAAAATGGGGAGGAAAAAGCAGGTTTGGTTGCCTTTCTGCTTGAGCAAGCTCTTTTAACTTTCTTGCATGCACAGTGAGGGGTTCTGAAGGAAAATCTCATGCACAGGAAAATGGGGAGGAAAAAGCAGGTTTGGTTGCCTTTCTGCTTGAGCAAGCTCTTTTAACTTCCTTGCATGCACAGTGAGGGGTTCTGAAGGAAAATCTCATGCATGATGGGGCCAATTTTCTCTTAAGTTTGCCCTTTTCAGTCTAGTGCCACATGTGGAAGGTCCATTCTTGGTCATTTGTAGCTTCGTCCTTTCTTGGTGTGCATGTGGTATGGTCTTTTTGGTTTTGTTTCCTGTTCAGAAAACCACAGGGTTCTGGAGAAGGCAAAGCTTATTGGCAGGGTGGTTAAGCTGCTGTTAGCAGTTGTTAGCTCATTATGGGTTCATTAGCTGTAAACAAGGAGGCAGCTAATGTCTGTTCAGTCTGAATATTCATGAACATCCTCCCCAGGGCAGGTCCTTGTTCTATTCTGCCTCAGAACCACACCCAGGACCACCATTAAACCATCAATGAATTAATCCATTCCTCACAATCTAATCACCTCTCAAAGGCCCCACATTTCAATTACATATCAGGTTTTCCCACCCTCCCTACAGTCACAGTGGGGATCAGGACTCAATGAGTTTTGGGAGGACATTCAATCCACAGCAAAGTCCGAAGGCCAGGACAGGCCAATTTCTCAGCTCAAACTATCAGGCAGGAGGAGCTTCTTCTTACTCAGCTTTTTTGTTTTATTCAGACCTTCAATTGATTGGTTGAAGCCCATCCACTTTAGGGAGGACCATCTGCTTTACTTGGTGTACTGACTCAAACGTTAATTTAATCCAGAAACACTCTCTCAGACACACCCAGAATAATGTTTGACAAATGTCTGGGTACCTCATGGCCCACTCAAGTTGACACATAAAATGAACCAATATACCCACCCAGTAAAAAATAACCACGATCCAAGCAGAGAGATGTCTCTTTCCCAGATCCTGTTCCTGAGCTGTGTTTATCTATCAACTTCAAGGACATTTATGCTCTGGATCCAGACTGCTCAAGTTCCAATCTTGTCTCTGCAACGAAGAAACTGTGTGTTGGTGGACAAGGCAGTTAAATCCTCTTTGTCTCTTCACATAAAACAGGGATGATAACAGTAATACCTTCCTCATAGAGTTGCTTTGAAGATTAAGGGAGCTAATATATGTAAAATACTCTGGGCTAGGCAAACAGTAGGTACTTAATAAATGTTAGTGATAGAGTTTGGATGTTATTATCCCCCCAAAACTCATGTGGAAATCTGATACCCAATGATGGAAGTGGTTTGGGTCATGGGGGCAGATCCCTCATGAGTGGATTAATGCTCTCCCTGGGGGGTGGGGGTAGTAAGTGAGTTCTCACTCTATTAAGTTCCCGTGAGAGCTGGTTGTTTAATAGACACTGGCACCTCCCCTCCCACTCTCTTGCTTCTTCTCACCATGTGATCTGCTTGTACCTGCTGACTGCCTGCCACTTTCTGCATCTATTAAGTTCCCGTGAGAGCTGGTTGTTTAATAGACACTGGCACCTCCCCTCCCACTCTCCTGCTTCTTCTCACCATGTGATCTGCTTGTACCTGCTGACTGCCTGCCACTTTCTGCAATGAGTAGAAGCAACCTGAGGCCTGCACCAGATGCAACTGTCCCAGAATCATGAGCCAAATAAACCTCTGTTCTTAATAAATTACCCAGTCTCAGAATTCTGTTACAGCAACACAAAAACAGACTAATACAGTTAGTTACCCTTATTCTCCTACAGGAAATAGGATGTTACAGCATTAGGCTACAGCTATGATGTTGGAAGTGCATGATTAGGTAGGGATGTTGGCAGTGAAGAGATTGCACAGAAATGTCAGGAGAGCTGAGCCTGGGAAGCCAGCCCCCTGGAATCTTGTTGGAGAGTCCAAGATGAGAAGGTCTAAGGATAAGAGGAATCTGTCTGGCGGCTGAGGCATAGCTCTGGCTTCCTTGAGGAACTTAACTTCCTTTCTGGATCCTGCCTTTGACCATAAACAGTGGAGTCTGGCATAGTACAAAGCTTAGTGTTTCAGAGTTGCCAAAAATGTTTTCTTGAACTAGCTTGAGTCCATTGGCTCAAGCTCGCTGTCTCATCTCCTGAACTGGCCCTTGGCCATGGACTTTGTGACCTTCCTGAGGTCTTTTCAATAGCAGCAGAGATCTGATTCCCTGCCAGTGCTGTTCTAGGATACTCTGTCGCCACCTCTCAGAGCAATGTCCTGAGAGCCATGCGGGCTCTGCAGTTGGGGCTGGCTGAGGGCAACGCTGGTGCTGTGCAATGCTGGGCAGTGTCTTAGACCCTCTGTGCCTCCAGCTCCTCTGGACAGGACCTGCCTTCCAATAGCAGCAGAGATCTGATTCCCTGCCAGTGCTGTTCTAGGATACTCTGTCGCCACCTCTCAGAGCAATGTCCTGAGAGCCACTGAAAGATAAAATATCAGAGTTCTGATTCTGGATCCCACTAGATTCTGAACCATGACTGGTACTTCTATCCATAGGGCCCTGCATCCCATGTCAACTCTTACCAAGAGCTCAGGGAAGTTAAGGAGGTCACCCGGCCTCTTGCACCCTAGGTCCATACTGCAGAGGGACCCTCACATGTGCACCCAGAGGCAGAAAGGGTGCTGGCTTCCTGGAGAGAAAAACATTTGTGAGTTCTAGAATTAGATTCCTAACCCCCTTTCCTTACTTTTGGGAAAAGGGGCACTGCCTCTCTAGAATGTTGTGTCTGATGGGAAGAGAGACCGTGGGACCATGCAACCCATC
>NW_007776283.1:2113-2529 GCF_000696425.1 Galeopterus variegatus | reverse complement strand
AAAAAAAAAAAAAAAAAAAAAAAAAAAAAAAAAAAAAAAAAAGAGAGAGAGAGAGACAGAGAAGACCCAAATAACAAAAATCAGAAATGAAAAGGGAGACATTACAACTGACACCACAGAAATACAAAGAATCTTTAGAGACTATTATAAACAACTGTATGACAACAAATTTGAAAATCTGGAAGATATTGGATAAGTTTTTAGACACATATAAATTGCCAGGACTGAACCAAGTAGAGTCAGAAAACCTGAACAGACCAATAACAAGCAAGGAGATTGAAGCAGTAATTAGCAATCTTCCAACAAAAAAAAAAACCCGGGTCCAGATAGCTTTACAGCTGAATTCTATCAAACTTTTACTGTGTTAAGATATTTTCCTTCCATACCTAATTTGTTGAGCGTCTTTATCATGAAGG
>NW_007776283.1:0-547 GCF_000696425.1 Galeopterus variegatus | reverse complement strand
CTTCATGATAAAGACTCTCAACAAATTAGGTATGGAAGGAAAATATCTTAACACAGTAAAAGCCATTTATGACAAGCCCACTGCCAGTATTATTCTGAATGGGGAAAAATTGAAGGCCTTCCCCTTAAGGACGGGAACAAGACAAGGATGTCCACTCGCACCACTTCTATTCAACATAGTACTGGAGGTACTAACTAGAGCAATCAGGCAAGACAAAGAAATAAAGGGAATCCAGATTGGAAAAGAGGAAGTCAAACTTTCCCTTTTTGCAGATGACATGATACTATATATAGAAAAACCTAAAGAATCTATCAAAAAGCTCCTACAGCTGGTTAATAACTTCTGTAATGTTGCAGGATACAAAATAAATGCCTCCAAATCAGTAGCATTTATATATTCAAATAATGAATTAACAGAAAGAGAAATAAAGAAAGTAAGCCCATTTACAATGTTACCAAAAAAGTATGATACCTAGGGATCAATTTAACCAAGGAGGTGAAAGACCTCTGCAATGAGAATTACAAGCCACTTCTGAAAGAAATTAAAG
>NW_007776282.1:2276-3581 GCF_000696425.1 Galeopterus variegatus | reverse complement strand
TGGTACTTTTTCTCAGAGAAACAGTGTTTTCACATGTGTTACCTCTTTTCAACCCATAACAACCAAGGCAAAGTTGCCTTAGTTATTTCTGCTCTCATTTTATAGATAAGAGAATCAAGTAATTTGCTCAGGTTGATAATATAGCTAGTGTGTGGCAGAATGAGAGAACCAGGGCTTAAAGTCAAGTTTATGGCTACTAGTCCACCAAAGCATGATGTCTTCATTTAACATAAAATGCAAAGGCGCTTAATTTTTTTTCCCCACAGCCACCTTATATTTTAAGAAAACAAAGCAATGAAGACCTGAATGTAGGTAGTTCATGAACTAGGTAGTATTTAAACTCGTTACAAAAAGTTTTATGATTTTGCAAGAAAATTCCTGTGGGAAATACAGAACATCACTGTGGCAATTATAGAGTATGACAAAAGAAAAGAATAATAATGAATAGAAAATTTGAATAATATTATTAAACTGGACAAAAGTAGAACACTAGAGTCAACAGCCACTTAGTAAGCACACATGAAATATTTAATGACAACTTACAATTTTTGGAGCACTTATTAAATGCTTTATAAACATTATTCCACTCAGTCCTCCCGATTATCAAGTGATGTCTTCATCCCTACTCTGTTATTCCCAGTACACATGGAATACAGATGAAAAAACAGAGGCTTAGTAAGTTTGAATAACTTTTCCTCAGTACATTACTGGTACGTGAGAAAACCAGGATTTTAAACAAGATTTTTCTTAAATTCCAAAGTCAGTGTTTATAACCTCTAAGGCCTATGACCTCCCTTTTGACTTCCATAGTTTTCAGCAGCAGCAGCAGACATTCTATTTTAACTGAGTCCCGTTGTCTGATTCTGGCAGAGAATGGAGTGAAATCACTCAACCAGCTGAGCTTGAACAATTAATTGTTCCTGTGATATCAGAACAATAGGGAAGAGTTCTCAAAGATTTTCTGTTATATCTGCTCTCAGAACACTGACTGCATCTAGCACTTTTTTCTTTCATTCTAGGCAGCTGTAGACCCCAATGGCTTCCTGTTCATAGCCAATCATACACCTATTAGAATATTTTATGACCTTGCAGGAGCTTTACTATGTCTATATATTTTTTCACTTTGCAATACAATTGTGCTATTTATATTGCCAAATCAGCTTTGAATAAACAAAAGGAAATTATATAAGTAAAGATTCTCACCACAATTTTCTCTTTCCAAACAACCAGTGAAGGCTTTGTTTTTGTTCTGTTTTTTTTTTTTTTTTCTTTTTCGTGACTGGCAACGGGATCGCAACCCTCGGT
>NW_007776282.1:0-1276 GCF_000696425.1 Galeopterus variegatus | reverse complement strand
ACCAGTGAAGGCTTTGTTTTTTTTCTGGTTTTTTTTTTTTTTTCCCAATTTGGGCTTAGTAATGTCTGGGGTTTATGATTAATTTTTTCAGCATTTACTTGTATGCACATATTTTAGGATGGAGGCCTAGAAGAACAATTTTGTTTGCAAGCTGGGATGCAGAAGAATTTGGTCTTCTTGGTTCTACTGAGTGGGCAGAGGTTAGTTGATAATTTGCTATAATATAAATTTTTGTAATAAAAGTTAGGGCTTAATTGTTAAGCATGTAAGAATAACAAGTGAATCCAGTGAGAAAATATTCAAAGTTTTTGCCAAAAAACCTGAAGCGATATAACCTCATTCAAAAATCAGCAATAAAAATCCCTTTGTCACCAAAGAACTAAGTTTTCTTTGAGCTTTTTAGAGGCACTTAATGTCAGTTGTTAAAATTAATTTATCTTTATTTCCCAGAAGCGTGGTAGTAAATAAGTAGGTATACTAGTCGGCATACTCCAAACATGTTTGATTTCTATCATGATTCTATTATTCTTTCCAAAATAGCTTCTAAAGCTAACCTCATTTAAAGTCCCCTTGAACTTGTACAATAGGCATACTTTTCAAATTTATCTTCCTTATATCATAATGACCTGCTCCATATTAAATAATGTTAAAAGTGAGGCAGAAAGTCCCATCACATATTTGAGGCAGAAGGTCCCATCACATAATATCTACTAGGTTCCTTGAAAAGTGATTTTACCTTCATGTATTTTTGGCTTTGTGTAATAGAAGCTTTAGCTGTAAATACATGCAAGGTTAATATTTATTCCATTTACTTCCAGTCATGCTGCAAATATTTATTTGGCTCCTGCTATACTCCACGTATTATGTGAAACCCTGTAAACTTCAATTTTGTTTGGGAAAAAAACAAAAACAAAAACAAAAAAACAGTGCTCCTGTAGACCTGTTTGAAGCTTTTACAAGAAAGATTTATGCTGATGTTAGAAAGAGCCTAGATATTTTGAGGCTTCGATTTGTATCTTTCAAATTATTTTTATCACTTAGACTTGATAAAATAGATTTTTTGTATTTTCTAGCAAACACTCAAAATGCCTGGGAAGTTGCATGTTTCGGAGACTCAGAATCCACATTGATATCTCAAAAAAACTATTACACTTTTTGTCAGTTTTTTAAAAATGTGCAATTATCAATCTTTACCAGTAGGTGGTGGCATCCCATAGGAGAACTTGACATCATGTTCCAGGCTTCAGACATTTTTCGAACTGTAAATTTGAAATAG
>NW_007776281.1:2218-3581 GCF_000696425.1 Galeopterus variegatus | reverse complement strand
TTTTTTTTTTTTTAGAGGAATTTATTTATTTTTTAAAAATTGAAACATATTGATTGTACATATTTATGGAGTACAGAGGTATATTTCAATACATGTATACAATATGTGATGATTAAATCAGGGAAGTTAGCACATTTATCACTACAAAAATTTATCATTTCTTTGTAATGAGAACATTTGAGCTCCTCTCTTCTAGCCATTTGATTTTTGATGCCTTTGGACATGGAGAAACAAGGCTCAATTCATTTTCTTAAATAATTGTTTACAAAAATGTTCTTTAATGACACAAAACACTTAAAATGCCTCAAGGCAATTGATTTGAGTAATTTTTAAATTATAGATAAGCAGAATGATATGTAGAAGCATGTACTTCAAGTTAGAAGCCTTTGATTCCCAGTTCTGACACTCTGAGTCTGTTTTCTATTTTAGGGAGAAAAGAAAAAAATAAATAAATAAAATAAAAGACTCAGAAGGATTCAGTGAGATATTACAGTATGTGAAAACACTTTATAAATGATAAATTATCCGTCAAATGAAAACTACTATTTAAAAAATGTTTATTATGAAATAAATAATTTCAGACTTGCAGAAAAGTTGCATAAATCAGTACAAAGAATTCTCATGTACTTGCTCCCATATTCCCCAAATCTTAACGTTTTACTGCATTTGCTTAATCATTTTCTCTCTTCTCTGTCTCTCTGCATATGTGTGTGCATGTTTTATTCAGAACCATTGAGAAGTTGTAGACATAACACCTTTTTCTCCCTAAATACTTCCATATGTATTTCCTAAAAAGAAGAACATTATCTTACATAGATCACATTCAGGAAATTAACAGTTAATACAGTACTATTATCTAATATACAGAGGTTATTCAAATTTCACCAATTGGTTTACTGATGTCTGAAATTTACTATTATCAAATGGCCAGCAATTTTAGAAATGTGTATTAAAGCACATGAGATTCCTAGCAGTCAAGGAAAAATGGAAAGAAAAAATAATAAAGAAGAAAAAGTGTGGGAGTTTTACTATCTGAATAAAGGCCACATAAAAAAAAAATTCCTTCTGAAAATACCATCACCATCTTTTCATAGATTGCTAGTACTGGCAATAAATTTAGATTAAAAAGAAGTTGGATAAATATTATTTTTAACCACAATAAACAGCATAACATTTGTGGAATATATCAATTTAGGTAGAATACGATATGAAAGGAATAATTTTGGGAAACATATGTACTCTTACTGGGTGATACACACTTTGGGAAATAAAAAAATTCAGTTCAATCAATTTTTACAAAGGCCAAGAAGAAAAACATGATACTAACTGAAAGTTGAAGCAAAACAGAAACAAGTTAAACTGA
>NW_007776281.1:0-1286 GCF_000696425.1 Galeopterus variegatus | reverse complement strand
CCAAGAAGAAAAACATGATACTAACTGAAAGTTGAAGCAAAACAGAAACAAGTTAAACTGACTTACTTTACTAATGCAAATGGTGGATTATTTTAGAATCATTATAATAATCCACAAGTGCTATATGATAATGGATGTCTTTTCTTTATCAAATTTGGGAGCCTTGTGATTATTTTTAAGGTGTGAAGTATATGTGTGCCTGGCCAAGTGCCTATAGGGGTCATGGTATACAGGAAATCACACATACACACGGGCAGTATGATAAACAAAATGAAAATATTCAGATACGATGTAAGCCTAGAGTACTGTGTTTGACTTTAAGTACCTCAGAACCAATAATTTGAAGAAAAATTGGAGCTAGGCCAGGAAAAAGCAGTTGCAGTGATTAGGGGAAGGAAAGGATTAATTTATAAGTAAAGATTTAAGTAGACAAATATATAGCTAGGCAAGTAATGACTACGGAGTATATTATAAGATTCTACAAATATTTGAAAGTTAAAAAGGTGGTGGTGGAATTACTTAAAATGATATAGAAGAGTAAGTCACCAGGAGTAATTTAGGCAGAAGAACTCTTTGACATTGAAAATTATTAGTTTTTGGAAACTCTCCTAATAGGAAGTTAACAGTACCTATTCTTTCTGAAGATTTGAAACTAGAAAGGAAATGGTTCTTTATTGTGAGTACCTGTTTTCTGGCAAGTGAAAAGACTGATCAAGTCATTTGACTCTCCATCCTTTTCCATGAACAAAAAAGTCAAAGAAATTAAATCTAAAATTGGTTAATATAGTGTCTACCAATTACTCAAGAGCACATGTTAATCGCTAGTGCCCCAATAACATTTTTAGATTGCACTACATAATTAAGTTGTGTATTATATACTGACTTTAGCAGTTTATCATTTTTTATTTTGGGAGAAATGATTGGCTTGAGGCTTTATATTTTCATTCCAAACACAGCCTACCACTATTGGGCACCCATTATAAACTCAATATACACCTCATTAAGTAGAAAGCTATACACACTTTGCAAGCCAGGTGTTTATATTTGAATTGATTCTAGACAAAAATTTGAGGTGCTTACTTTGTTCCCATTTCTGATTTGGAAGATTTTTATTTTTACATATATAAAAAGACTTTTCCACTACTCCATCTCCTCACTAACTGATTGCCAAGTGAAAAGGTCTATCTCCGTCATTCCATACTTTCATTTCCCATTTCCACTTTCTCTGTTTAGATTCTTTTCATTTCCAAGAGGCTCATACAAAAGCTAACACTTAAAAAAAAAAA
>NW_007776280.1:0-3582 GCF_000696425.1 Galeopterus variegatus | reverse complement strand
ACAAAAACAAAAACAAAAAATAGCTTTATTGAGATGTAACTCACATACCACACAAATCACCTATTTACATTCAATGGGTTTTGGCATATTACATTATTAATTTTTTAAATTATGGTAAAATACATATAACAAAATTTGACATTTTAACCATTTTTAAGTGTACAATTAGTGGCACTATTGCGTTCACAATGTTGTGCAACCATCACCCCAAGGAGAAACTCTGTAACCACTAAGCACTCATTTCCCATTCCCCCCCCCCAGCCTCTGGTGACATCTAATGTACTTTCTGTCTCTGAATTTGCCTATTCTCAGTACCTCAATGGTTACAACTTTTTTTTTTCTTTATGCTTAGTAACTGGGTTAAAAAATATTTTTTACTATTTTTTTTTATATTCTAACATGCAAAAGAGCATTGGGGGGGGAGGGAGGGAGGGGATGGAGGTGGGGGGCATGGCTGAGGCCCACGGCTGGCTCCTTTGTTGGCCTGGTTGCAGAGGGTGGAGTGGGGGGCATGGCTGAGGCCCACGGCTGGCTCCTTTGTTGGCCTGGTTGCAGAGGGTGGAGTGGGGGGCATGGCTGAGGCCCTTGCCCCACTCCCAGCTCAGGAGCCTGGGGGCTTCTGTGGAGGCTCAGTTGTCGCTGGACTGGATGTGAACTTTGTGGGGCATGGCTGAGGCCCTCTGATCCCGCCAACCCCAGCTTGGGAGCCTGGGGGCTTCTACTGTGGCTTGGTTGTTGCTGGGCTGGATGTGAACATTGGGGAGGCATGGCTGAGGCCCTTGTACCCCCGGAACCCTGGCTTGGGAGCCCAGGGGCTTCTAGTGGTGGCTCAGTCATTGATGGGCTGGATGCAGACATCAGGGGGGTATGGCTGAGGCCCTTGGTCTCCCCTCACCCCGCTGGGGAGCCTGGGGGGCTTCTGGTCCTTCTAGTTTTCATAGGTGTTCTTTGGTGTTAGACCTTCACTGGTTAATATCAGAACTTTGTCTCTGGTCTGTGGGTTTTTTGTGTTTTCTTGCAGTTCTGTGTTGGATTATTAGCTGCCCCCACCACTTAAACTCTGCACTGGAACTAATTTGTTGTCCTTTGGTTACTTCTAAAATGGGGGAACTTCCTAAGGAAACTAGTACCTCGGTCCTGTAGTGAGCTAAATTGCTGCTTTGCTGCTGGTTAGCTGGGGAAGGCTTTTTGTGCAGCTCAGGTTTTAATTTTGCCGTAACATTTTGTGGGAAATACTTTTCCTTGGTTCTTGATTCCCAATTAACAGAAGGAAGCCTTTCTTCTTAATTAACTCATTATTACTCTAATATATAGTGCATTGCATTTTATCTGTATGTCTGAAGCTTGAAACTTCCCACCTAAAAATGTCGAACTGCGTAGACCTAAGCACCTTATGGTGGGAACTGCTCATTTGCTTAGTTAGTAGAAGCTGAGCGTTTTCCAGATAAGAAGTTGGCCTTTCTGACAGCTGAAGATCCCTCATCTAGGAGTCATGGACTGAAACCCAAGACCTGGCTCCTAGGCTCGGCTTCCAGGCTTGGCTCTTCTGCTGTGCGCCATGTACTGAGCACTTTAAGCATTTCAGAATATGAAATATATAGAAAAGGGTACTTTGGGGCTGTGTGGAAACTCTGGTCTGGGCCTGAGTCTTTTCAGCAAACTGCACCCCCTACAGTTCTATATTCCTGACCAGTCTATACTGAGTGGTTCTGCACTGATTGGGGGACAGATCAGCTGTCCTTGCTGTGCCCCAGTGTTCCTCCAGTGGGCCCATCTCCCCCACCACCTATGCTCCAAACACTTCCCATGGGACAGACCATGCACCAGTCCCTTGCAGTGACTCACTGGCCTCTGAGTGGCTCCTTTTTTCAGTTGTTGTGGCCCCTTGTTCCTGTGTGGGTCCATGGGAAGCCTGTCAGTGGTCTTGCGGGCCTGGGGGCCACCAAGGCCCTCCTCTGCCCTGCAGTCTCCAAGCAACTTCCCATGAAGGGCACAGCAGTGGCTGATGGAGTTTGGATGTGTTGTCCCCTCCAAAAATCTGATCTCCAACGTGGCAGTGTTGGAAACTGATTGAGTCATGGGGGCAGATCCCTCATGAATGGATTAATGCTCTCCCTGGGGGAGGGGGGAATAATGAGTGAGTTCTCGTAGTTCCCGTGAGAGCTGGTTGTTTAAAGGACCCTGGCACCTCCTCTCTCTCTTGCTTGCTTTCGCCATGTGATCTGCTTGTACCCGCCGGCTGCTGCCTCTTTCCGCCATGAGTAGAAGCACCCGGAGGCCCGTGCCAGATGCAGCTGTCCCAGAATCGTAAGCCAAATAAACCTCTGTTCTTTATAAATTACCCAGTCTCAGGTATTTCTGTTATAGCAACACAAAATAGACCAAGACAGTGGCTTTTGCCAACTCTTGCTCCATGCGCTCACCAGGGTCAGCCTTGAAGCGGCTGGGGCTCAAAAGTTGGGAGCGATCCCTTCTCTCTCTCATCGTGGCTTCTCCTGCCTTCATGCACCCTGTAGGTCTCTCCTCCTCTTCCCCTGAGCTCCAGCAGCCCCAGCTTGGCTGTTGTTGCTTTTTAGTTGTAAATTGGTGGATTGTGGGGGAGGGTGACACCGGGGACTGTCTATTCTGCAATCTTGATTCTCCACCTCAGTGGTTACATCTTATGTGGCTATTGTGCAACATCAAAACCAAGAAGTGTGTGGATTTCCATGCCATTTTATCATGTGTGTATTTTCATGTAACCAACACCACAATCAAAACAGAGAACAGTTCCATCATCACAGGGGTCTCCCGCGTGCTGCTACCTCCTCCCTGCTCTTACCCCAACCCCTGGCAACCACTAATCTGTTCTTCGGCTCTATAATTTTGTCATTCCGTGTATGTCCTATAAATGAAATTATACAGTATGTGAGCTTTTGAGAACGGCTTTTTTCACTCAGCGTAATTCTCTGGAGATTCATCCAGGTCGTTGCGTGGATCAATGAACTCTTCATTTTTACTGCTGAGAAGTGCTCCACAGTTCACCATTCGCCTGCATGAGGACCTTTGTTTCATTTCCAGTTTTCCGGTTTTTGACTATTACAAATAATGCTGCTACACACGTTCCAGGTTTTGTGTGGACATAGTCTTCGCTTCTCTGGAATAAGAACCCAGCTGAGTCATAGGTGGTTGCAAGTTTGGTTTTTAAGAAACTGCTAAACTGTTTTCTGCTTGTCTTTTTATTCTCCTGACAATATCTTTCACAGAACAGAAGTTTTTAAATATGATGAAATCCAATTTAATTATTTTACAAATGGTGCTTTTGTCTAAGAACTCAATTAATCCCTGGGTCCAAAAGATATTCTATGTTTTCTTCTAAAATGTTTATAGTTTTACATTTAAATATAGATCACTCTGAGTTTTTATAGTGTCAAGCCATAACATCAAAAAAAATTTTTTTTTTGCTGGCTGGCCAGTTTGGGGATCCGAACCCATGACCTTGGTATTATATCCATCTAACCAACTGAGCTAACCAGCCAGCCCCCGCCTCCTTTTTTTCCCCTCCTTCCCTCCCTCCCAGAGTCTTTTTTTTTTCTTTTTTTT
>NW_007776279.1:3092-3582 GCF_000696425.1 Galeopterus variegatus | reverse complement strand
CAGGCTTTACCAAGGATCTACCTCAGGCTCACCCACCAAGTTACTGACAAAGTCCTCTTCTTTATCACTGTTTCTGAAGCCTTTAAGGGAGGCAAGTTTCTGGAAAAGAGGCTGTGGATGAGAGCATCGGGCTTTTGGCTACAAGACATTGCTTGGGGCAGCAATTTAGGGTGGAGTAGTGCTTTCTAAGGAATAGGCTGAAGTTAGGAGCTGGGGTACTAGAGGTTCTGGTTCTGAGTCTCTGGGGCCTGAACCCCTGAGGATAAACCAAAGAGTTTATAATAACTGAGAAAGTCAAGGACATATCAGGCACCACATTGAAGGGTCTCAAGTATGTAGCCAAAAAATAAGCATTTGGACCAGCCCTGTGGCTTATTCGGGAGAGTGCAGTGCTGGTAGTGCCGAGGCCGTGGGTTTGGATCCTATATTGGGATGGCCGGTGTGCTCACTGGCTGAGCGTGGTGCAGACAACACTGTGCCGAGGGTTGTG
>NW_007776279.1:0-1370 GCF_000696425.1 Galeopterus variegatus | reverse complement strand
GGGGGGGATGCACAATGGAAGGGAAGTCTGGTTGAACTCTGCTGAACCCCTCATAAGCCATGGCAGGAAGTACTGGGACCCCATGTGCTTGCATTGGGGGAGGGAGAATAAGACCACCTGACTTGTAACTCTCCTTTTGCCCCAAGGGTGTGCAGAAAGCTGGGATAATGACACACCTCTTGGCTGTGACTTCCTATGTCTGGTCCAGTTTGCTTCTGTTTGCTTTACTGCTTTACTAGTTTCTACTCCTGCATTGGTTGGGCTTTACAGGGTGGGTGCGGGAGGAGGCAGTCTGTTCATCCTGAATTTCACTCTTCTGTCCAGTAATACTTCCAAAGGCTTAAGCTGCAAAGACACAAGTCATTTGGAGCAAAGTGACCCAGTCAACTTCCAGTGGGCTCAAAGTATTTCCCTCCTCTCAAACACATTTCCATCTGCAGGTCCAAATCCTACCCTTTGCAAGTCTTGCTTAGACATCACTTATTCTAGGAAGCCTTTTCTGACAGCCCATCATCTAGTTTCAGGGACCAGGAAGCTCTTCTCAGAGCTCCTATAGCTTTCTGCTCTTGACTTCCAAAGCATTTCAGGACACAGTACATTGATCTATCTCCCAAGCAGGGGCAAAAACTTACTAGTGCTTGATCACTTAAGAGTACTGGTGCAGCAGAAACTGGGTAGAGGCCCTCATGTTATTCTTGCAGTTGAGAGGTGGCTTATTCCCATTTCACAGATGAGACAGGTTCAGAAGGTAGTATCTCACCCCAAGCATATAAATACTGAAAGGCACAATAGAATCAGATGTGGTCCTAGATCAGAAGATGAGAATCACACACTAGTGTTTGTTCACAGTGAACTTAGTCACAATTGCATGGTTTTTCATGGAGCCAACACCTAGAAGGTTGTTGCAAGGTAAGTTCCCTTCAGCGTCAGGGATACTTCAAGAACTTCTTCAGGAGTGCTAACTCCAAGACTTACTTCTGCCTGCAATGGGAGTTTTTGTAGTAAAAGTTACCATACCTAAGTTCCTAAAGCAATAATCTGGATAAAGATTTCATGAGAGCATTAAGACTTACCAAAAGGTTGCCTGTATTCCTGTTTTCAAGAATACACTTAGGGCTGAATCAAAAATACATCTATGCATCCATTTTAGTAGAGTTACCTACCCTCTAACCAGAGTTATGTTGGATGTTAAAGCACAAGGATTAGATAAAACTGGTCTGGAGCTGGCTGGTTAGCACAGTTGATTAAAGTGGGGTGCTTTAACACCAAGGTCAAGGGATTGGATCCCTGTACTAGCCACACACACACACACACACACACACACACACACACACACACACACACACACACACACACACACACAGATGTAC
>NW_007776278.1:2251-3582 GCF_000696425.1 Galeopterus variegatus | reverse complement strand
TCATCCCTATATAGGATCCGAACCCGCAGCGGGAGCACTGCTGCGCTCCCAGCGCCGCACTGTCCCGAGTGCGCCACGGGCTTGGCCCCATATGCTGGATCTTTAAGGCAGGGTTTCACCCACTAACATGGATCAGACCATAGTATTAATATTCTTCCTCCTTGTGGGGGACATAGGTGTGGGATCAAAAGTTTAATACAAACTGAGGTGAGTCTAAGAAGCTAAACTCTCAAAGTGAAGGATCAGACAACTTTTATGGGTTAAAATGATTGGTGTGCACCCAAGGTTGTTTGTTTATAGAATAAGGTAATATGAAGAAGATCAAGACCAAATTATGTTATTCTCAGTAATCATCCCACGTAAGCTTCTTACAAATATCTGCTTTTGGGTTTGAATATTCTGAATCATTCAGCCTGCTAGTTCGTATTAAATATGAAATTATTTCAGCAGTCATCTTTTAACTCAGCATCTGACTCATCTGGGGTTGTTCAATAAGGTTTTGCCCCAAAAGTATTTCAGAAAACAACTATTACCTTTCATATAAGAAGATAATGCTAACTCCCCTGGTAAATGTGTTTCTCCTAAAATTTTATTTCTTCATAAAAACCAAAAGCCAGGGTTTTGAATCTAGAGCTTCAATTATAGTGTACATAGAAAAGGAATAATGAATCCATCTAGATAGCTATGAAATTTTTATTTCTGCAAGTATCAGAATGCTTCCAGCTTCAAGAAACATAACCCAGCTCAATATGGATTCAATAGTGAAAAAGGTTTACTATTTCACATAAGATCAAGTGTCGCGTGACCCTGGGGGTGGTGAATGTGGCAGCTCAACCATATTCTTTCTGTCTTTCTGCCCTGCACTTAGCTTGTCAGGTTTGCCCTCAGGGGCCAGTTCACCTGCTGCTACAACACGGCTATCCCAGTACCAGACATCCAGTCAGACTTGGCAGCAGCCAGTGCATGAAAAGGAAAGTATTTTGTATGGCCTCTAACACCGAGGAAACCTAACCCAATCACTGCAAGGGCTGTGGGGCATCATGATCATCTGAGTGCAGCTTGGGGCTGTGGGGAAGGGCAGACGGCTGAGCAGAGCCGGGCTCTCCCAGCGGGGAAGAAGGGTAGAGTGAGAGGTGGACTGGCCACCCAAGTAGCTGCCTCCTCTGCATCAGGCTCTGTTTTTGTATTTTCTTCAGATAAGGGAGGTTTGTCTCTTTGAATAAGGAAATGGATTTTTTTTTTAATTATTCCAAATCAATTTAGAGAATTTGGGCTGGCCCGGTGGCGCACTGGAGAGTGCGCCGCTTGGGAGTGCGGCAGCACTCCCGCCG
>NW_007776278.1:0-583 GCF_000696425.1 Galeopterus variegatus | reverse complement strand
TCACAGTGCTCACTGGCTGAGCGCGGTGTGGCCGGTCTCAAAAAGGACAAAAAAAAAAGAAGTGCCAGGCTGGCTCCCCTCTCAGGGCCTAGGCACGTCTTTTTCCCAGATGTCCACACGGTGCCTTCTCTTGCCTCCTATAAGCCCTTGCCAAAAGGAAGACTTCAGTGACCACTCCACTTAAATTCCAACATTCTCCTCCCCCCGGCATCCACTTCATTTTTCATCATACCACTTATTGCCTTCTAACATACTACAGAATTTAGTTATCCATTACGCTTGTTGTTAATTGTCTGTCTCCTCCCTCTAGAATGGACAGAGATTTTATTCTGTTTCGTTCACTAATACATCCTTAATCTGTGCTGATCACTCAGTAAGTGGCACATAGTAAGCACTCAGTAAGTGCTTGTAGAGTGAATACATGGGAGTCGGTAGATTGTACTGGTTCAGAAAACTTCGGTAATCACCTTAGGTTGAAATCCTGGTTCTGCCATTTTCTAACTGTGTGACATAACTTCTTTGTGCCTCAGTTTCCTCATTTGTAAAAATAAACTAATAATGATACTTGGGAAAAAAAAAAAGA
>NW_007776277.1:1721-3582 GCF_000696425.1 Galeopterus variegatus | reverse complement strand
GGAAGGAAGGAAGGAAGGAAGGAAGGGAGGGAGGGAGGGAGGGAGGGAAGGAGGAAGGAAGAAAACACATCCAAATTGGAAAAGAAAATGTAAAATTAACTCTCTGTGTAGATGACATGATTTTGTATGTAGAAAAACCTAAAGACTCTACAGAAAAAAAGATTAGAACTAATAAATGTGGCATGATACAAAGTCAGCAAAAAAATCAGTTGCATTTCTATACACTAAAAGTAAATTTTCCCAAAAGGAAATTGAAAAAATAATCTCATTTATAATAACATCAAAAAGAATGAAATGCTCAGGAAAAAACTTAACCAAGGAAGTGAAAGACTTATACACTGAAAACTATAAAACACTGGTGAAAACAATTTAAAAAGAGAAATAAATGGAAGTCATCTCATGTTCTTGGACTGGAAACATTAATATTGTTAAAATGTTCATACTACTGAAAGTAATATACAGATTCAGTGCAATCTCTATCCAAACTCCAATGACATTTTTCCACAGAAATAGAAAAAGCAATTCTAAAATTCACATGGAACCAGAAAAGAACCTGAATAGCCAAAGCAAGTTTGAGTAAGTACAAAGCTGGGGGCATCACTGTTCCTGATTTCAAAATATGTTGCAAAGCTACAGTCATCAAAATAGTATGGTACAGGCATAAAGGACATATAGACCAATGAAACAGGATAGAGAGTCCAGAAATAAACCTATGCATATATGATCAACTAATCTTGGACAAGGATGCCAAGGCTACACAATGGGAAAAAATATTCTTTTCAAGAAATGGTGCTGGAAAAATTGAATATCCACAAGCAAAAGAATGAAATTAGATCCTTATCTTATACCATATATATACAAGAATCAACTCATAATGAATTAAAGACTTAAACGTAAGACCTGAAAACATAAAACTCCTAGAAATAAACATAGGGAAAATCTTCTAGAAATTGGTCTTGGTAATGATTTCTTGGATATGACACGAAAAAATACAGGCAACAGAAGCAAAAATAAACAAGTGGGATTACATCAAACGAAAAAGCTTATTCACAGCAAAGGAAACAACAGAATGAAAATGTAACCTACAGAATAGAGAAGATACTTACAAACCATATATCTAATTAAGTGTTGATATAAAAAAAAGTAAGAAATTTCCACAACTCAATAGCAAACAAATAAACAGAAAACCAAATAACATGATTTAAAAATGGACAAAAAATCTGAATAGACATTTTTCCAAAGACATGCAAATGGCCAATAGACATACAAAAAAGTGTTCAGCATTACTAATTATCAGGGAAATGCAAATCAAAATTACAATGAGTTAAAGCCTCACACCAGTTAGAATGACTATTACAAAAAAACCCCAAAGATAACAAATATTGGCAAGGATGTGGAGAAAAGTAATCCTTGTACACTGTCAATGGGAAAGCAAATTGGTGAAGCCACTATGTAAAACAATATAAAGGTTCCTCAAAAAGTTAAAAATGGAATTACCATATCATATCCAAAGATGTGGGTAAACATCCGAAGAATTTGAAATCAGGATTTTGAAGAGATATCTGCATTCCCATGTTCATTTCAGCATTATTCACAATAACCAAGCAACCTAAATGTTCACTGACAGATGAATGTATAAAGAAAATGTGGGATACACATAAAATGGAATGTTATTCAGTCTTAGAGAAGAAGGAAATCCTGTCATTTGTGACAACATAGATGTACCTGGAGGATATGATTCTAAATGAAATAAGCCAGACACAGAAAAACAAATACTGCATGATACTACTTGTGTGATAAATTTGAAATAGTAAAACTCATAGAAGTAGAGAGTGAATGGTGGTTTCCAGGGGCTAGGGAG
>NW_007776277.1:0-761 GCF_000696425.1 Galeopterus variegatus | reverse complement strand
GTATATCTTATGTTAAGTGTGCTATCACACACATGCATACACACACACGTGCAAATAGTATATAAGAGGGAAGGAAGAAAGTTTTGGAGGTGATGGATATGTTCATGGCATAGATTGTGATGATGGTTTCACAGGTGTATACTTATCTCCAAATTCATCAAGTTGGATACATTAAATATGTGCAGTTTTTAATGTCAATCACACTTTAATAAGTGGCTTAGAAAATAGGGTACTGTAAGACTAAGACCACAAGGGGGGAGCCAAGAATAGGCAGGTAGCACTGGGAAAGACCACTGTGGTTTTCAAGCTTGAGACACTCACCAACCTCTTCAAAGAAAAAAAGAAATTTTTCAAGGTCCCCAGAATTGACATGTTTCTTTTATTATACTGTTATTTATATAGACACCAACATAAAAGTAGGAATAAATCACTCATTTAATAGTTATATACATCCAAAACAGCATAAACAAAGTTATTAATTAAATGTATATAAAATTACATGAAAAGAAAATTTTAGTGTACAAAACTAAGTTTGGTGAATAATCCCATTTGACTGAAAAGAATTCTCTGTTCAGCCTTCCTCTGGCAAAGTCCTTTGAGGTATGACTTGTCCATACTTCCTCAGACCTCAGTTCTCCCACCACCAGTTTTCTATTTGCATTGCTGCAAAACTTTTATTCTGTAAGGTTCCGTGATGTCATTTGGCTTTCGCTTGATGTGAACACATCATTTATTTATTAAAACTGCCTCTATTTTTTTTT
>NW_007776276.1:2872-3582 GCF_000696425.1 Galeopterus variegatus | reverse complement strand
TCTAGAACATTCTCAGGGTGCAATAAATGTTTGTTGAATTAGTAAATGATGAAGAAATTTGACTGAAGAAAGACTTAAGAAAATAACAGCATTTGCAGAAGCAGAGAGGACAGTGCTGATAACTTTGGACAGTATCAAATTTTGCAAAGATCTTCCCCAGAATAAAGTCAATTGGCTACAGGCACTGGATATGAATGTTCAATTTCATTTTTCTTAGAGTAAAGCGCACATTTCTATCTCTCAAACAAATTGGTGCAATTACTGGAACCAGATAGAATTACACTGCTTTCTATTGTATGTGCTCAGTTTCCCAGAATATGGAATATACCTTCAGGGATTTATTAACAACTTTCTACAGTCAGACTGTTTTAATGTTATGAATGCCCTGGACACTGAATCCTCAAGGTATAAAAGGAGTTTTATTTCCAGAAGTTTTTGCATAGTGTTCATAATTGTGTTAGGAATAATACAAAATTTAACTCGTAAATGTTCATTGGTCTCTTTTCGTTTCCTCAAATCCTCTGAAGAATATGCTGACATTGTCTTATTTGCCTTCTAATCCTTATCCTGGAATATTGGAATAATAAATCATGAATGGGTAGGAAGGGTATGTTGGGAGAAATATTTGAGTTAGAAAAGTAGAAATATAGAACAATTTCATACTTTTATGAGTAAAACATAACTGCCAGAAGAGAGAAAAACAGAACAGA
>NW_007776276.1:0-2070 GCF_000696425.1 Galeopterus variegatus | reverse complement strand
GAACAATTTCATACTTTTATGAGTAAAACATAACTGCCAGAAGAGAGAAAAACAGAACAGATAGTAGAGAGAAGTACAAGCAGAGGGTGAATACAGATAGAATACACATGGAGTTGCAGAGTTTGGTAGGGAAATTATTGAGACTTTGTCTTATCTGCACACTCAGTGCAATGATGGAAAAATGAAAAAAAATATTTCTGAAAACAATGAATGTGTTTCTCTTTTGGCAGCATTTTCAGAATACACTTTTCAGCAATACCAATTGTGTGGTTATTACAAACATTGAAGAATATAGCCAGCCACAAACCTTAGTCTTATGAGAGAAATTAAATACACTTACAGATTTTCCTTCCTTCCTTTTTTCCTTCGGTAAGGGGACCTAGCTAGAGAATGGCCATCTTTGGGGTAACCAAGACCAAGCAGAAAATTTCAGTTAGCCATTAAATTAGGTTTATTTCTGTTTATCTACCATTTAGCCCTCTTATGTTGATTTATGTTAGATGCTGCACACCTAAAATTAAGAATTGAAAACAAGTTTTCTTGTTTTTCTCACTTTTTCTAATCAAGTGCAAACAAAGGATTTCCAAGACAAAGGCAACACACTCTAGCTGATTATTAACTCACTTTTCTGCTTAAAGGAAAATTGCATCCACTTAATTAGAGGTACTAGTCATGTATTTTATGTTTCAGTAATGCTTGACTGAGGTTATTGTCATTGAGCTCTCCCTAAGAGATAAGGACTCTGACCCCAAGATAACATCAAGGATTTAAAGCTGACTAGTCCACCAACTACAGATTTCATGATGCCGAAGCACCCAGTCCATCATGGGACCCTGGCATCTGACTCAGACCCTCTGTTGATCCCATGAGCAGATTCCTCTTTTGCCTTTAGGACAAAACCCTTACCTGACCTTCCCCACTATTCCCCTTTATAAAACCCCAGAACAGGCGTCAACAGGTGGGATGATTTTAGCCTGGTCATCTCCCAGATGCTGGTTATCTGAATAAAGCTTCCAATCCTTACACCAATTTTTGGACTTTCGGGTCATTTGTTTAGAGTAAGAGGGCAGCCAAGCCTGTTGATGGTAACACTTCTTTCTTCCCTCCTTCCTTCCCTTGTCTTTCTCTTAAATGAATGAATACACACAATGTTCTTAGAAGAGGACCTAACATATAATAAGCATTCAATAAATAATACACATTATTACATTATAATGTGCCTAAAATACAAGCGTACTTCAAAAAGTTCATGTGAAAATGGAATTAAAAGATAATACAGATTTTTCCATAACCTTTTTGAAGACCCATTATGCAATGTAAGGAAACTTTCACAATCCTAATTAACTAAGAATAAAGGAAACATTACAACAGTTTGATCTTTAATAATCTTTGGTGACAATCCATACCATGATAAATATCATGACAAATCTTAAAATAAGCATAAACAAGTTACCTCTATTAAAGAATTTATTTTTTTAACCTGTGGAATTTGATAAAATATAAGCATACTCAGAGATGAAATATGTATATGATATATTATATAATAGAGTCTAGTATATATTACTCTATTTAATACACATATACATATACGCAATTGTGTATACATATGTGAATATATGTGTATGTGTGTATCAACAAAAATAATAGCATTTTCTTTTCTTTTTCTTTTTTAACCAAACTATTGAAAAGAAATAGTTCATGGATCAGAAAATGGTCAATCCCTCTGACAAGTCAAATATAAGTTTTTAAACTGGGGCTTTTTAAATGGCTAACATTACTAATCATATGGCTCACTTATCTTTTCTGTCTGTTCTCTATCTCAATTTGAGATATTTGATTTATCATTTAGGACTAGCTCAAGGAAAACGTTCTTTATGAAGTCCTGCCTGTAATGAGTGTCTCCTCTGAAAGCTTATAGCTTTATAGACTGCCCCTCACTTGTAATTAAACAAATACCATCTGTATACACACAAACAAATACACACACACAAACACACACACACACAAACACAAACACACACAATATTCTTATCTTCTAAACAAAATTATAAATTTCTTCAATGAAACTAT
>NW_007776275.1:2357-3582 GCF_000696425.1 Galeopterus variegatus | reverse complement strand
TAAATAACTTTTTGGATTTCCAGAAGGCAACAAATGCATCTCATTTATTCCCTATTTTCTATGGTAAATATCCTTGACATCAAAGGTGTGGTTTTACATCTGAACCAAGGAGTTCTGGCTTAAGGCCATTATCTTATTAAGACATAGCTGGAAAATGCCCAATTCTAAAAGCAGAGGGCGTATCCGGAGACCTTTATTTTTCAGTCCAATGTTCAAATACAACATGCCTTTTGAGGTGAGGAAACGCCACAACCTGAGACCTGGTCAGTGACCTGGGTGACCGAGTCAAGTTCCCAGGCAGAAAACACACCCTGTGGATTGGGCATTAACCAGCTGCTGGCAGCAGCATTTTGGAAGGAGGGGGTTCTGCTGCTGGTCCCTCCTCCCCGTTCCTCTAACTTGCTCACACACTAGCATGAGATGACTCCTGGAAAACATCACCCAGGGCTCAGCGAGGGCGAGGCACAGAGAGAGATGACCACACAGAACAGAGTCCAGGAAAGGTGGCCTGAAGCGAGGAAGAAACTGAACGATGATGGTGCTCATCCCCGCAGACCAAGCTTGCTTCGGCCCCTATGGGGCTCTCCCCGTACAGCAGGTTCTCCTTTGGGGACCACGCCTCTCACTGCACGCAGTCTTGACGGCAGTGTCCATCATCTGCCCTAATCTCAACCTCACCAAGGGCTGGATAAGCAATGTTAGCAACTCTAATACGATTCTCCTCTCTGGGAATTTGGCCTGAATGCAGTGACAAGAAAGATGAGAAAAAACCTGAAACTGACTCCTCCTTGATGGCGGAGCCCAAGCCAGCTGCCCATGAATTTCTGCTCCCTCGATCCTTGAATCATCTGGTTCTTTAGCTTTTCCTTTGACTCTATGAGCTTCCAATAAATTCCATTTTCTTCTTAAATAACTCAGGATCAGGTTTGGTGGTTCACAGACAAAGAACTTTGGCCTGGCTCCCAAATTCGAGGTCTCCACAGCCAGGCACAGCCTGCCTTTCCAGCTCCCTCTTCCCCCATTCTCAGCCCTGGCTATACATTGGAGGCTTAAATAATACATATACTTCAGGTTTAAATCATACCAAAGCCCAGCCCCCACCCTGCAAGATTTTAATGTATATGGGCTGGAATGAGGCACTGTTTAATGTTCCACAGGTGATTGCAACATTTAGAAGGGTTGACAACTACCACCCGTCATGACCCTTCATGGCCAACCTGTCCAC
>NW_007776275.1:0-1496 GCF_000696425.1 Galeopterus variegatus | reverse complement strand
AGGTTTAAATCATACCAAAGCCCAGCCCCCACCCTGCAAGATTTTAATGTATATGGGCTGGAATGAGGCACTGTTTAATGTTCCACAGGTGATTGCAACATTTAGAAGGGTTGACAACTACCACCCGTCATGACCCTTCATGGCCAACCTGTCCACTCACCGTCATCAGAACCCAGGGCCCCACTTCCATACCCATGCCCCGATACTGCCTCTGCCACAGACCATGGCCATATCAGTCTTTTTGTATTCTTTCCTGATACTCCTCTTCTCAAGAGCCTTCCATGGCTCCCATTGCTTCCAATACATAGTCTGAATTCTTTGGCTTACCTATTAACTTCCACCGTGTTTGACCCAATCTACTTTCCACTCTAAATTCATCATTCAGTGCTCTCTCCTGGGTCCCCCACTCCAGTCCAATTGTTCTATTACTTATTTTCTGAACATACAGAGTTCTCAGTACAAACAAAAAGCCCGTTTCAGTCTCAACTAAAAATGAAGCTATTAGTTATTTCACAGAATCCCTAGGAGGGCCAGAGAACTGGCTACGCAGCCAGGAATCATATCTGGTTATCCCACCAAATTGCGCCAAAGCAGAGGCGCTGCCAACATCTGGCCTAGGATGCTGCCTTTAGTCCTCCTGTCTTTGCTCTCTTTAAAAGCCACTTTGTTCTTTCTCAATGCCACCTGTCACACATTGGCCCTATACCCAGGATGATTCCATGTGGCTGCTGCCCCTTTCCATCGCTCTCTCCCAAATGAGACTCTCATGCTGGTGCAGGTGATTGGCATCAACCAGGTCACATGCTGCACCCTGGCTGCAAGGGATGCTGGGAAAGCAAGTTTCTGACCACTAAGTTGGAGAAGCAGGACTCAAAAAGAGGGAAATTCCCCACACATAAGAAGAGCACTCAAAAGCTCCAGATAACCTAAGAGCAAGACAACTGCCCGTGAGACTTGACATCATCGTTTCTTCCCTCCCCACCCCTCACCATTCATAACAAGTCCCCCAGCTGGAGAATGTCCTCTTTTGAGAGCCCAGCTCTTTGTCTGGGGAAGGAATGTGGACTTTGGAACATGTCAGATCCCAGCTCAAATCCCAATGGTTGATGATCTTTTCAATCATCCCTTTCTATCTTAGGCAGTTCTGCAAAGTGACGATAATTATACCCTCATGATGGTGATGTTATGAAGGTTGGAGGTAAAGCATAAAGGCTGGCCTCTGACTGGCTGCCTCTGGTGCTCTGGCCAGCCTTGGCGGCAGAATCATGAGCAGAAGGAGCCACCCGAAGCTGCTGAATGAAAGACCAAATGCCTCATTTTATGGGCACCTCTCAAGCCCCTTGAATTTTGATACAACATGAGGAAGGGGGAGCTCCCTTCCCACCAAATGTAATTGAAATTAAACTTTCACCACCATGAAAATGTGGGATTGGAACCAGATTTAAGTTTTTAAACAAAAACAATGTGAAACTTCTCATACCTAAGTATCATGGAGC
>NW_007776274.1:2414-3582 GCF_000696425.1 Galeopterus variegatus | reverse complement strand
CGGCCTTTGCAGCTTCTCACTTCCTCGACTCTGCTGGCCCCTGCCGTCCCCACCACCCCATTCTCCCTTTAAAACCCCGTTATCTCTGCACAAATCAAAGTTGACTTCAGTTCACACTGGACCCTCTCGCTGTTGCAACAGGACATTGTTGATTAAGGTCTGTCCTTGCCCCTGTAACTAGTGTCTGCCTTTGTTTATCTTTGACACGTCTGCTCCCAAGCATGGGTTGCAGAGCTGTGAGAAATGAGGTATGGGCGAGAGGACCAAAGGTGAAGCTGGGAGTCTTTCCCGAGACTGAATCGTAGGGTCTGGACCCTTCTCATTGGTACAGTGACATCAGCGGTGGGGGAGGCCTCTGTGTTCTGCCTGCCTTGGCCCATGTCATCTTCTCTCATTTCCCACCAGTGCCATGATGGCAGCCTTGCACACACGCTCCCCAGTGCAGCCAGAGGACTTTCCAAACACAGATGCAATTGTGCCTCTCCACACTTGGGATCTTCTGGTGGTTCCCCACAGTCTGCAAGCAAAAGAGGAAACCCACTGTGATGGCTCATTTTATGCCACCTTGGCTTGGTGGCCGGACTCGATGCTGCTGTGAAGGTATTCGTCAGATGTAGTTAACATGTACATCAGTAGACCTTGAGTGAAGCAGGTTGTCCTCCATGGTGTGGTGGGCCTCGTCCAATCAGATGAAGGCCTGGAGAGAAAAACATGGAGGTCTGCAACTAGATAATGGAATATTACTCAGCCTTAGAAAGAAACGAGATATTGAGTCATGAGAAGACATAGAGAAACCTTATATGCATTATACTAAGTGAAAGTAGCTATCTGAAAAAGCCACCTTCTACATGATTCCAGCTATGTAACCTTCTGGAAAAGGCAAAACTATGGAGACAGCATAAAGATCAGTGGTTGCCAGGGGCTGTGGGGAGCAAGGGATGAATGGGGGAGCACAGAGGATTTTTAGGGCAGTGAAACTATTCTGTGTGATACTCCAAAAGTGGGTACATGTCATGACACACTTGTTCAGGTCCATAGAATGTATACTACTGAGAGTGAACCCTAAAGTAAGCTGTGGACTTTGGGTGATAATGTCAGTTCTAACAAATGCACCACTCTGGTGGGGATGTGGATAATGGGGGAGGCCGTCCACGTGTGGGGGCGTGGG
>NW_007776274.1:0-1414 GCF_000696425.1 Galeopterus variegatus | reverse complement strand
CCCTTCCTGCCCTGCAGACTTGGAGCTTGCTGATCCCCACAATCATTTGAGCCAATTCATAAACATAAACCTTTCTTGATGTATATAAACATATCCTCCTGGTTCTGTTTCTGGAGAACACTGTCTAATATGCCCCACATCGGAGCGTATGCGGCCTTGGTGATGGCCTTGTGACTTTCATATGTCTTCTTGTGGTGCCTCCCTCCCAGCTATCTAGGTTCTGCCTCAGTTGTCTATGGTTCTCCCATCCCATGTGTGGTCTCCAACCTTCATGCACTCACATGCACAGGTTTTCCCACCTAAAACATTTGTATGTATTTATAATCTAAACCCTCAGAAAGCAGTTGAGTCTTGGTAAGGGACCTCAGCTCCCTGGACATCAGCTGAAAGCCACGTGGGGGTAGAGCAGAGCCTTGAACACATTCTTGACTTGTTCAGCATGCCACGTCCACTCCTGGGGGCATGGCTTTCCAGACCATAGATCAAATTCAGATACCTGAACCTGCCATAAAGGGGCCTTGACAGCTTTGGGGCCTCCCACCTGGTTTCACCACCACCGTCTCATAGGAAACCACACAGACCTGTCCCTGGACCCCACCCAAAGTGGCTCTTCCTGCTGTTAGCAAACACAGGCCACTGCAACCCTGTATGTATGCATGTGGTCTCCCCTTGGGTGTGAGCTCCAGGCCTGGACCTGGTTTTCATTTCCTTCTCCTAAGACACATGTGAAAAGTCCTGCACAAATGTGCTTTGAATAAACTCATCTTCAGGAATGTGTGTGGGGGTGCGGGTGGGGTGGAGCAGGGAGTTCATGGGCCTCCAAGACTCCCAGGAGAATGATGCCACGTGCTGTACTTGGAAGCAGAAGGCTTGCTCTTGAGGCCGACCTGATGCTCTTTCTATGAGATCTGAGGACAGCAATGTATGTCATTGTCCCAGGCCTTTATGTTCATATTTGAAAGAAAACTGGTTTGGTGCCAGTTAGTTTTAATGGCTGGAGAACAATCATCTCCACCCTGCATTGTGCGTGTAGCACTGGCACCTGCCTGTACTGTTTTGTGTTATATTGAGACGGATGCTTTTTTAGGTTTAGTGGGAGAGGCCCATGTTTAAAGTCCCAACTCTCTCAAAAGCTTTCATGTGAAAATGGGACTGAAGCACCCAGAAGAACCGGTGGAAGGAGAGGCACTCTGTTACCTCAGTCCAGGCTCTGCCGAACTTCAGCGTGAGCTGGGACACGCCCTGGAGGCACATGTGAGTGAGCGTGTGTGTCCCCGGTGTGGGGTGGTGTTGGGAGCCTGAAGCTCCACACCCCTTCTTGTGAGACCGCTTCTCCTTGACAATCTGCTCAGATGGCCATGCTTGACATAACTGCCTCGAAATCTTAATGCCAGAACCTGATTGCTCCTGGCTA
>NW_007776273.1:2710-3582 GCF_000696425.1 Galeopterus variegatus | reverse complement strand
AGAAAGGACTAAACTTTGAACAGATATTCGGGCATCATAAGCGTATGGTTGGTATTGAACAGTAAGGAGTTGCATGAGACTACCTAGGGAGAAAGGAATTTGACAGTGTAGTCCTTCCTGTGTCTTGTTACTCATTCACCCTGAGGGCTTGTTTTTAAAGTTAATTATTCAGGGGCGGAATTTACAGATAGAAGTCTTCAGCTTTGCACAGCTTTTCTGTAAATAGGATTTTCCCTTAAGCAAATGCCTGACCAGGGTTAGAGTAGCCACAGAATAAACCTAACAGGTTTATGCTTAGGTCCAGTTTGATGACATTAGACTTAGGTGCTAACAAAATGTACTAAACGTGAACAGAAGACAGAGATTTAATGCTGTAGTGAGATTTCTTCCCACAGCAAACTAAATTGATAGCATATTTTCTGTGGTTCTAAATTNTGATGACCATTTCTTTGGTTTGAATTTAGGCCTCACCGTGGATGACCTGGAAAAGTTACTTTAAGCTTTCTAAGCCTTAGTTTCTCCTTCTGTAAAAAGACAATAATAATGTCAACCGTAGGAGAGGTCTTCAAAAAGTTCATGGAAAGATTCGTATTATCTTTTAATTTTATTTTTCCATGAATTTTTTGAAGTACCCTCCTCATAAATGCTATTGTTCTAAGGAGTAGATGAGTTAAAACGTAAGGTGCCCGTGGTAGAATGTAGGACATTACATAAAATATTCTTTAAGAAAAGATAAAGATCACTTATAGTCCCCAAAGATAACCATTTGGGGGGATATTTTTTTTCCAGTCTTGATTTTTGCCTATGTACTTTTATTTAGTTCAGATTGTGCAGTTTTGTATCCTTTTTCTTATAATATGTGAACTTTCCAA
>NW_007776273.1:0-681 GCF_000696425.1 Galeopterus variegatus | reverse complement strand
ATGCATGTTGTGAGTTTATGCAAACCCAATATGTATAGAGTCCCAGGGTGATCATTTTTCAGTGTTTTCAAGTATATTGTGTTCCTTAGTGAAACTTGGCATCTTGTTTTCTCTGAACAGTGGATTAAGTTTCTGAAGATTTGAATTTCGTTCACATTACGTATCTGTCTTATGAGCCTAAGGAATTCCTTTAATGTGTATGTCTTATGGCTTCACATATTTCATTCATTCATACACCAGATTTTTCAGAGCCTATTATGTTCCTGCACTTCCAAAGACAACATTTTAAATAGAATATAAAAATTAGTAACACTTTAGGCACATTTGCTCCCATTGACGCTTGCTTATTTTAGTAGAGGGAAAATGGTATTTTGTGCAATGGAGCATCATTTTTGTCTTTTTGGTACCATGATCGTTTTTTGTTTTTTTTTTTTCCAAAAGATGACCGGTAAGGGAATCTTAACCCTTGACTTGGTGTTGTCAGCACCACGCTCACCCAGTGAGCAAACCGGCCATCCCTATATGGGATCCGAACATGTGGCCTTGGTGTTATGAGCACCGCACTCTCCTGAGTGAGCCACAGGCCGGCCCCCATGATTGTTTTAATTGTATTATGTAAGTATGCAACGAATACCCCTCTCTAGCACTGTTAAGGAATAAGCTTTATTTCTCTTTTAATTA
>NW_007776272.1:1555-3583 GCF_000696425.1 Galeopterus variegatus | reverse complement strand
AGAAAAAAAAAAAAAAAAAAAAAAAAAAAAAAAAAAAAAAAAAAAAGGTAAGCTTTAAGACAGGGAGCCAGGACATGCAGAGACAGCAATGCCAGTCCAGGTAAAATCCAGCAATGCTAGTCCAGTCCTAGTGCCAAACCACCTAATTTAAAACAATACCCCCTAAAAGGGGCAGCTAAAGAAAAGATCTGGTTATACCCTTTTGGGGATATGGATTAATTAGGCTCTGTCAGTTTCCCTACAGTACTCCTATTTTGCCAGTATGGAAACCAGGGACAAATAAATACTGGTTTGTACAGGACCTAAGGACTGTCAATCAAGTTGTAGTAGATGTACATCCAGTGGTGTCACATCCTTATACCCTCCTCACCACCTTGTCTGCAGACTTGCTGTTTCACTGTTGTGGACTTAAAAGATGCATTCTGTTGCATTCCCTTGAGTCCTGAGGCATAGGAGCATTTTGCCTTTGAATGGGAAGATCCTAAAAGTAATGTAAAATATTTTTTTGGCAGACAATTCTCCCACAGGAGTTTAAAAACTCTCCTACTATCTTTGGGTCAGTATTAGCAAAGTATCTGGGATGATTACAGTTAACATTGCCTTGCTCCAACATGTAAATGATATCCTCATCACTGGTAAAAGTAAGCAGGCCACTGACAAAAATACAATTGAAACCTTAAATTGCCTGGCCAAAAGAGGATACAGGGTATTAAAAAATAATAATTAAAAAATAAAAATAAAAAAATTAAAAAGGACAAAATATCTCAACCAACTGTAAAATACCTGGGATTTGAGTTGTCACAGGGGCAAAGAAATCTAATCCTGGACTAAAAAAAGCCCCAGTAACAGTACCAGCCAATAAAAAGCAATTGTGGGGATTCCTGGGAATTGCCAGATTCTGACACATTTGGATATTCAATTTTAGGCTTATGGAAAAACCCCTTCATAAAGCCTTAAAGGGAAAACATAAGAAACCCACAAATTGGACATGGCAATACCACAAGGCATTCCTAACCATTAAGTCAAAGGTATGAACTACACCAGCCTTAGGTCTTCCAGATATAAAAAAATCTTTTGACTTTTTTGTACATGAAAAGCAAGATGTGACTTTTGACATATTAATGCAGTATTTGAGAAACACTAGAAGACCAGTTGCTTACTTTTCCAAGCAGGAGGGTACAATGACAAAAGCTTGGCCTGTTGGCCTGTAAGCAGTAGCCACTACTTTTTACCTTCTGTAGGAAGAAGAGAAATCTACCTTAGGATAACCTATGAGGGTGCATACCGCTCATTGTGTATTACCCCCTCTGGAACAAAAGGAAGGATACTGGCTCACTTCTGGGAGTCCAAGAAACTGTCAGGCCACTGTATTGAATAATTCAAATGTCAAATTAAAAGTAATATTAACTCTAAATCCTTCCATGCTGCTCCCTAGCAGTTCTGGAGAGCCAACTCAAGGCTATATACAAATAATTGAACAAGTTTATTCCTACAGTTCAGACTTAACAGAAAAACCATTGGCAAATCCAGACCTGGAAATGTTTATAAATGTAAACAGTACCATAGATCAGGGACTCTGCAAAGCTGGGTATGTAGTAGTAAAGCATCAAGAAATCTTGGAAGCTGACGCTCTAACACCAGGTACCTCTGCCCCAAAGGTAGAATTTATAGCCCTTATTTGGTGTCTTAATCTGGGCAGAGGGAAAAGGTAACAATTTACACTGACTCTAAATATGCTTTCTCTGGCAAATTCACATGGGACAATTTGGAAAGAGGAGGGACTTCTCATGGCAGGGAATAAAGAAATTAAACATGCTAAGGAAATTTTAAACTTACTGGAGTCAGTGATGAAATCAAAATAACTAGCTATCATCCACTGCCCTGCACACCAGAAATCTGATGGATTTGTAGCAAAGGGAAATAACAAAGCAGATCGAGCTGCCAAGGTGGTGGCTAGGTCTCAGACGCCAAAATCTCAGGTCCTGGCCTTAATACCATACATCTACTTAAGTAAAAGCCACCCAAAAT
>NW_007776272.1:0-447 GCF_000696425.1 Galeopterus variegatus | reverse complement strand
CAAAGGCTACCAGAAACCTTAGATATTTATCAGTATATGTTGATACTTTTAGGATGGGTAGAAGCTTTTCCCTTGCAGGATTGAAAAGGCTTCAAAGTAGTTAAGTATTACTGAAAAATATATCCAGGTTTGGGCTGCCTTACTCTGAATTCAAAGTGACAACAGAGGGGCTTTTCTAGTTCAAGAAACTCAACAAGTTTCAGGAGCCCCAGGAATCCACTGGAACTTCAGTCCACCAGAAAATGGAGGAAATGAATCATACCTTAAAGAAAGCTTTGGGTAAAATATATAAAGAAATAAGTTCAACTTGGGACAAGGCCTTGATGGTTGCATTGTTTCGGGTAAGAGTAGCTCCCTGAAGCAAGCCCCAGTTGAGCCCCTATGAAATGTTGTAGGGGAGACCCTTCCTTGCTGATAAATTGGAGTTATTCAATCCAAATTTCATTA
>NW_007776271.1:3324-3583 GCF_000696425.1 Galeopterus variegatus | reverse complement strand
GGGCAAATGTTAAGCACACTGGGGCACCTGGACCCTAAAGCGTTGGGCAACCTCCCTCCTACAGCTCCTCCAAGTGCAGCCCATTGAGCTCCCCTGGTGCCTGCAGCTTTTCCAGGGAGGCACTGCACACTGGCAGCAGCCCCACGGTTCTGGGCTCCTGGTGGCAGTCCCTCCATCCTGGCTCCACTAGACATTTCCTCAGTGGGGGTTCTCTGTGGGGGCTCCAGCCCCACTTCTCTGCTTCATGTTGCTCTGTAGA
>NW_007776271.1:0-1116 GCF_000696425.1 Galeopterus variegatus | reverse complement strand
AGTAGCAACAATACTGAAAAGTGCAGGAACTCCACATGTGCACTAACTCCACACACACACAATTTGCATACAATGGACATACTGAACCACACCCAACTGGACCCAAGGCAAGGGCCCTGACCAAAGTGTTCTGTTTTCCCAACAGACCGCAATTCTGAGTTATCATCCCTGTTCCTAATTCACTCCATATCCCTGGAGGTGTCTCATTCAGCCTCTCTGGCCTCCTTTTTTTTTCATATGTAAAAATGAGACTAAATCAATTTTTCCCTTCCTTTGTAGACAGGATTTACTCAACACATATTAAAGAGCACTTACTCTGCCATGCTCTGAGGTAGGTTCTGAGGATTTAATAGTAAGCAAAGACTGACATGATCCCTGTCCTGTGGCTTGCAGTCTAGCAGGGTGAGAGGCATGCATCAGATAATCACACGTGACCATGTTCTAGGGGAAGGTGCTGTATCCTAGCAGTGCTGCATCAGCACCTGAGACAGGATGCTGCCCTGAACGACTGGGAGGGCAGCAGCAGCGCTGAGCACTGAAAGGTCTGGGCGTTACCTAGGCAGATGCGGAGAACCTTGCAGGGCGTGTTGAGGGATTGAGAGGCTGGGCAGCAGAAGCACAGAGCAAGGGGATGGAGGACAAGAGGAAGTGGGAGAGGCAGGTGGAGCCAGGTCTCACAGGACACAGCAAGTGTCCTCATCCCTACCCCAGCGATGACTGGAAATGTTCACTCTGGACGTCACACAGGAATTGGACTGGAAATCTTTTTAAATAAGGGGTCTCACGAATTTCATTGAGGAGAAAATAAACATTTTTTTCTACTAACCCCCGACTCAAATTTAGCCTTTCTTTCAGCTATAAATGTAGGCAGCAGACTTCAGTAGTATTAGCTCCTGGCCTGGGACTCTGCCACTCATGGCAATCAGGCACGTCATCCAATTATACTTGTTAAGGATGTCTCCAATTATTGTTACTTTTTTTTTTCCTTTTTGTCTTTTTTACTGACCGGTAACGGGTTCGCAACCCTCAGTGTCACACCCGCACCGGGGACTGGCAACGGGATCACAACCCTCGGTGTTGCGCCCACACCACGCTCAGCCAGTGAGTGGGAACCGG
>NW_007776270.1:1291-3583 GCF_000696425.1 Galeopterus variegatus | reverse complement strand
TTATAGTATATGCATATATACATAAATGAATGTATTTCCTAGTTCTATTCACTGAGAAGGCGGGGGAGCAGACACTGCAATTGTAATGAGCTCACCTCATGCCTGGTCCTTGGTTTCTAAATACCACCCTTTACAAAAAGGAACCAAAGCTCCTTGCAGCAATGGTTGCTTCCAAGCTAGAACAGACAAAGAACAAGATGAGCCTGGGATATTTTATTGTCCTAGAAAGCAAGGAAGTGCTCAAAGAATGATGGAGGCATGTCAAAAGGATGTGGAAGTCAGCTTGAAGGGGCTGTAACAATTTGAACATCATAATAGTCATGGAATCAATTTATGACACATTAAATAAAGTTGGAAATCATGAGTACACAATTATATAAATAAATGGAAGAATAAAGTGGAAATTTGATGAGGAATGGGGTATTTACATTGTCTCAAGGTACTTTCACCACTTATGAACTACAAAGGGAAAATGAGTAACTGACTGTGAAGAATCCTGGAGGATGTCACCATATTCAAGAGAATAAAGTTAACGTCAGTATTAATGGGTCAAATTGAAATCACTGGCCACATGATATGATACAATGAAAAGAATACATCATTTCTGGGATACTTCGGCCAAAGTTGCATAACCTCAATCTAATCATGAAGGAAAATTAGACAAACCCAAATTGAGATACATTCTACAATGCAATTGGCTTATAAGGCTCCAAGGTGAAAAGCTTTGACAACTGAAAAAAAAAAAAAGACTGAGGAACAGATTGAGATTAAAGAAGACATTTTAAAAGTGTCACCTAAATGCAAAAAGTATGATCATATATTGTATTCATTTGCTTAAAATGGCATTTGGGGACAATTAGCAAAACTCAAATGGGGTCTGAGGCTTAGGTGGAAGTAATATATCAGTCTTAATTTCCTCCATCAGATAGTCTCGTTGTTGTCGTAAAGTAGATATATCTGCGTAAGAAGTACCCACGAAAGTATTGGGAGTATGAAGGGGCATTATGTCAGCAACTAATATTCACGTCTTTGTAGAATCCTCTCCCTTTGAAGTAAAAAAAAGGGGGCTCTTCTTTGTTTTAAAGCATATTTTCTATACTTGGGAAATATAAAGAAAAGGACACTACTGACTCTGAAATATTCTGAAATATTAAAAATGATAAATAATGTAAGCAAAATAGAAACTCCTCATGTGCATTTCAGCTTAACTTAGATAATATATTTCCCCCAATCAGTCTCTTTTCATCAAAATGTAAAAAAATTAAATGACTGGTTAAGCAACTGGTTAAGTTGCTTTTAGCCTAATTTTTCTGTGATTTCATGACATATCTTCTTTTAGCCAAATTTTAATATAATGTTTCACTAAGTAATGACACCAGGTTCCAATACCCGCTGACGGTTAACTGTTATAAATCTCTTTTTACCTTTGTTCTGTACCTGAAGAAGATGCTCATTGCCCAATGTTTTCTCACTGCCTGGTGCTTCCATAGAAATGCCTGCCTGGCCAGTGGCTATGACTGGCTAAAAATGGATGTTTTCATATGGCTAGACATTAAATAGATATCTTTGCTCTGAACACACTGGAATTTGTTTAGAACATTTACAAAGGCCATTTTCTTCTTATCATTTTAAAAAATTATCAGCACTAGAATTATAAGTATGAAACAAAGTATTTTCTAATTGGTGTATTGTTTGCAAATGTTAATGTAACGCCCCTTAAATGGCAAACTGTCAAGAAAACCAAATAGGATATTTTGAAAATTTGGTTAAATGACACAAACACACACAAATAAAAACTTTTCAAATGGAGTGCAATTTTTCTTCTTTCTTGACATGGAAAGGAAAAATAAAAGAGAATATGTGTACATATTTTCTCCCAAACTAGCTGATATAAACAGCTTCCACGTGTCAAAGTTTTACATAATGACGGTTCTAAAATGGCTTAAAATTGCAACAAGTCACTTTCATTAAGCCATGAATATTGCATAGCAATTATTACTTAACAGACTTTTTATAAGACACTATTTACAGTAGAGCTGCTAAGTTGCCATAAATTCTGCTAGAATGTATCATGCAAATATCAACACCTGTGATACTGCCTGAGTATTAAGCCAAATTCCATAGGGTATTCTTAGCCTAATCTTTTTTGCCCAGTAGCTTATGAGTTTTTTTTTTTTCTTATTTACATAATTTTTACATTTTATCTGAATACAATAGTGTCCATTTGTTGAATAAAAATTACATAATATTCTACAAATATTGTGGGTTGTTTTGAAAGAAAGGTTCCTCAGT
>NW_007776270.1:0-533 GCF_000696425.1 Galeopterus variegatus | reverse complement strand
GGCCAATTCATTAAAAAAAAAAAAAAAAATTTCAAGAAATAGAAACATCAAGTGATCTAAACTCAAACTATGGATTTATTAACCACATTTTAAAGTCTACTTATTTTGTTGGAAAGTCTAAAGGAGATGAGATAAGATTTAATATCTTTATAAAATTATATATTAAAATGTCAAATGATAGTATATTAGTTCTTTTTGTTTCTGTGCAACAAATTATTGGAAAACTTAGTGGCTTAAAAGAACGAACATTTGTCTCACAGTTTCTATGGGTCAGAAATCTGGACACAGCTCAGTTGGATGCCTCCAG
This sequence comes from Galeopterus variegatus, assembly GCF_000696425.1. NCBI lineage: Eukaryota > Metazoa > Chordata > Mammalia > Dermoptera > Cynocephalidae > Galeopterus > Galeopterus variegatus. The sequence goes on along the minus strand of NW_007776270.1, from coordinate 226 downwards.
TTCAGGGTCTCTCATGAGGTAGCTTTCAAGCTGTTGGCCTGGACTGGAATCATTTCAAGACAACCCAGGGCTGAAAGATCCACTTCCGAGCTCACCCATGTAGTTCCGGCATGTGACTCCCCTAGCGTGAGTGACTCAAGAGAGGGCAAGAGAAAGTGACCACCGAAGACAGAGGGCAACCACAATATCCTGTAACCTAATTATTGAAGTGGCATCTTGTCACTTT
>NW_007776269.1:2474-3583 GCF_000696425.1 Galeopterus variegatus | reverse complement strand
AAAAAAAAAAAAAAAAAAAGTGGGACATAAGCTCTCAAATCTAGTCACTTCTTTGGGCATTCACTTCTTTCTGGGATGACCCCTTGCACATCAGCACCATGCTCTAACCAATTGACCTAACCTACCAGCCCTCCCTTGTGAACATAATGGTAAAAATTAGTAGATTTGTGTGCTTTTTCTCCTGTTAATCGTCTTTTTTCAGATCCCTATACTGGCCAGCCACACAAAAATATATATAGGGAAAAAAAAATCTGTCTTTTGTCAGTTTAATTTCCGATCCTGCCCCCAACCATTGAACCTAAGAGAGTAGAGGAAGAGTTTTTCTCCTCCACTACATATGGATAAAATGTGATTTATCTGTGGAATGGAATATTATTTGGCCATAAAAAGGAATGATGCTTTGATACATGCTACAACATAGATGAACTTTGAAAATATCATGCTATGTGAAAGAAGCCAGTCACCAATGACCACATAAAAGTATTATATGACTCCATTTATATGAAAGGCCTAGAAGAGGCAAATCTATAGAGACAGAAAGTAGGATGGTGGTTGTCTACGGACAGTGAGGATGAGAGGTAACAACTAAGAGATACAGGGTTTCTTTGGGGGATAATGAAAATGTCCTAAAATTCATTGTGGTTATAAATGCACAATTCTGTGAATATACTAAAAGCCATTGAATTGAACACTTTTAAATGAGTGAATTGTATGATTTGTAAATTATATATCAATAAAGCTACTTTATAAAAAACTCGTCAAGGTGCAGCCCTCACTCTCTTATGCAAGCACTGCCTCTCGCTCGTGAGCAGAGAGAAGAAGGGGGGTAATAAGGAGGTCTCTATATCGTGGCTCTTGCAAGGCAGAATGCCCGCAAATCGACCGGTGGTTAAGCACCCACGAAACAAGTGGCTGCAAAAGTCGCTCGCAAGACTGAGCCCTCTACTGGAGGGGTGAAGAAACCTCATCATTACAGGCCTGGTACTGTGGCACTCTGTGAAATTAGGCGTTATCAGAATTCCACTGAACTTCTTGATTAAAACTCCTTTTCCAGTGTCTGGTGAAAGAAATTGCTCAGGATTTCAAAACAGATCTGCGCTTCCAGAGTG
>NW_007776269.1:0-712 GCF_000696425.1 Galeopterus variegatus | reverse complement strand
CTGAACCCGTGGCCTTGGTGTTATCAGCACCACACTCTCCCGAGCGAGCCACGGGCCGGCCTGCAAGTACATGTTTTTAATGTTGTCTGTCTTCTGTGCTATTCCTGTGAGTTTGCTATTAAAATACATTAAACTGTCAAAAAAAAAAATCTCAACTTTTAAGTTGCTTCACATTTCCCTTAAAATAAAAACTAAATCACTAAGATGAATAGGGCAATAAGTAATCAGGCTTCTGCTAATTTTCCCAGAGTCATCACTCACCAGTCTTCTCTTCCTCAACATCAGCCTCCTCCCTCCACTCTGATTCTAGCCATGCAGAACTTTTTTGGTCATTTCTCTGTACATGTGTGATAGTTTAAGAATATGTTTACAGGGGCCAGCCCATGGCTCACTCGGGAGAGTGCGGTGCTGATGACACCAAGGCCATGGGTTTGGACCCTATATAGGGATGGCCAGTTCACTCACTGGCTGAGTGTGGTGCTGACAACACTAAGCCAAGGGTTAAGATCCCCTTACCGGTCATCTTTAAAAAAAAAAAAAAAAAAAAAAAGATCCCCTTACTGATCATCTTTTTAAAAAAAAAAATATGGGCCGGCCCAGTGGCGCACTGCTACAGTGCGCCACTTGGGAGTGTGGTGGCGCTCCCGTCGTGGGTTCGGATCCCACATACAGACCGGTTCCCGCTCACTGGTTGAGCGAGGTGCGGGCGCAG
>NW_007776268.1:0-3583 GCF_000696425.1 Galeopterus variegatus | reverse complement strand
AATTTTGTGTATGTGTTACTGTATTTTGTTAGCTAGTATTTTGTTGAGGATTTTTGTGTTTATATTCATCAAGGATATTGACCTGTAGTTTTCTGTTTTTGATGTATCTTTGTCTGGTTTTGGTATCAGGGTGATGTTTGCCTCATAGAATGCTTTTGGGAGAATGGCCTCAGTTTCAATCTTCTGGAACAGTCTGTAGAGAATTGGCATCAGTTCCTCTCTGAAGGTTTGATAGAACTCTGCGGTGAACCCATCTGGTCTTGGGCTTTTCTTTGTTGGGAGCCTTCTGATAACAGCTTCAATCTCTTTTATTGCTATTGGTCTGTTCAGATTTTCTGTATCTTCTTGCCTCAGTTTTGGTGGGTTGTATGTGTCCAGAGATTTATCCATTTCCTCCCGATTTTCAAATTTGTTGGCATCTGTTGTTTATAGTAGTTTCTAATGATTCCTTGTATTTCTGAGGTATCAGTTGTAATCTCACCTTTTTCATTTCTAATTTTTGTTATTTGGGTCTTCTCTCTTTTTTTTTTTTTCTAGTTAGCCTTGCTAAAGGTTTGTCGATTTTATTTATCTTTTCAAAAAACCAACTTTTTGTTTCATTGATCTTTTGTATTGTTTTTCAGGTTTCTATTTTATTTAGTTCTGCTCTGGTCTTCATTATTTCTTTCCATCTACTAACTTTGGGTTTGGATTGTTCTTGTTTTTCTAATTCTTTAAGGTAAAGTGTTTGGTTGTTTATTTGCCATCTTTGCATTCCTCTGAAGTAAGTATTTAATGTGATAAATTTCCCCTTAGTATTGCTTTTGCAGTATCCCACAGGTTTTGGTATGATGTGACATTATCTTCAGTAGTTTCAAGAAATTTTTTGATTTCCTGTTTAATTTTTCTTGGACCCATATGTCATTAAATAGAATGTTGTTTAACTTCCATGTGTTTGTATAGTTTCCAGAGTTTCATTTATTATTGATTTCTAATTTTAACATATTGTGGTCTGAAAAAATACATGGAATAATTCCAATATTTTTGAATTTGTTGAGACTTGATTTGTGACCTAACATGTGGTCTCTCCTGGAAAATGTTCCACGTGCTGATGAGAAGAATGAATATTCTGAGGTTGTTGGGTGGAATGCTCTGTAGATATCTGCCAAGTCCAATTGGTGTAAAGTGTTGTTTAGATCTTGTGTTTCTCTATCGATTTTTTACCTAGATGATCTGTCCAATGTTGAGAGTGGGGTATTCAGGTCCCCCGCTATTATGGCGTTAGTGTCTGTCTTGTTCTTTAGATCTGATTGTGTTTGCTTTATAAATCTAGCTGCTCCAACACTGGGTGCGTATATATTTATGATTGTTATGTCTTCTTGATGGATAGATCCTTTTATCATTATATAGTGGCCTTCTTTATCTCTTTTTATGGTTTTGGCTTTGAAGTCTATTTTATCTGTTATAAGAATAGCTACTCCAGCTCGTTTTTCATTTCTGTTTGCATGATATATCTTTTTCCATCCTTTCACTCTTAGTTTATGTGTGTCTTTACAGGTCAGTTGAGTCTCTTGAAAGTAGCATATTGTTAGTTCCATCTTTTTAATCCATTCAGTCAGTCTGTGTCTTTTGAGTGGGGAATTTAATCCCTTTACATTTAGAGTTATTATTGAAAGGTGTTGATTTACTCCTAGCATTTTATTGATTTTTGTTTAGATGTCTGAAGTACCTTTTGTTCCTTTCTTCCTAATTTTCTGTTTGTCTTCTGTATTTGTTGATTTCTTGGGGTGGTAAATAAACTATGTTTTTTCTTTATTGTTAGCATTTTTGTTTTACTCGTAGGTTTTGTTCTTTCTCGAGTATTCATGGCAGTGATGGTTGTTTTTCAGGTATCAAACCCAGTATTCTTGAGAATTTCTTGTAAGGCTGGTTGTGTGGTAGTGAACTCCCACAGTTTTTATTTGTCTGAGAAATATACTATTTGACCTTCATTTCAAAAGGATAGCCTTGCTGGGTAAAGTATTCTTGGCTGGCAATTTTTGTCCTTTAGTATTTTGAGTATATCATCCCATTCTGAGTATATCATCCCATTCTTTTCTGGCTTCTAGGGTTTCTGATGAAAAATCTGATATTATTCTGATTGGGGCTCCCATATAGGTGACTTGCCGCTTCTCTCTTGCAGCTTTTAAAGATTCTCTCTTTGTCTTTGAGTTTTGTCAGTTTGACTGTCACATGTTTTGGAGAGGACCTTTTTGGGTTGAATATGTTATCTTTGGGCCTCCTGAATCTGGAGATCTGTGACTTTCCCTATATCTGGGACATTTTCTGCTATTATTTCATTGAATCTGTTTTGAATGCCATTTCCTTTATCCTCCCCTTCTGGAATACCCACAATTTGGATATTTGAGCGCTTAAGGTTGTCTGTTATGTCTCTTAGATTTTCTTCAGTTTTTTTAATTCTTTTTTTTCTGGTCATGAAAAAAGCCTATTAATTCAAACAGCCTATCTTCAAGGTCAGAAATTCTCTCTTCTGCTTCTTCTAGCCTGCTGGTTAGACTCTGTTTGTTTTTTATTTTGTTGAATGAATCCTTCAGCTCCACAAGCTCTGCTACATTCTTTTTCAAGGCATTGATTTCTTTGTACATTTCCTCTTTCAGATCCTGTATATTTTTTCTCATTTCATTTGTGTCTGAGTTTTCTTGTATGTCATTTAGTTTCCTTAGAATTGTTGTTCTAAATTCCTTGGCAGTCATTTCAAAGACTTCCTGTTCTATAGGATCTAGAACTTGAGAGTTATTATTTTCCTTTGGTGGTGATGTACTTTCTTGATTTTTCACATTTCTGTTATTTTTCCTTTGGTGTTTTGTCATTGTGGCAGGGGGTATCACAGTACACTCATTTCACCCTGATGTCTGGCTTCAATCCTGAAGGGACTGCCAATTCTGGGCAGCAGGAACTAGCCTGGGCTGGGGGTCCCACGACACCTGTCTTTTCCAGTGCAGCTGTCTCAGGGGGTGTGGGCCCAGAGGCTCTTAAGTCTCTCTAAATAGCGGGGATCGACCTGGGCTGGAAGTCCCGCAGCGCCTGCCTTTTCTAACTCGGCTGTCTCTTGGCACATGAGCCCAAAGGCTCTTAAGTCTCTCTAAGCGGTGGGGACCAACCTGGGCTGGGGTTCCCGCAGTGCCTTCCTTTTCCTGTGCAGCTGTCTCGGGCTGTGTGAGCCCAGAGGCTCTTAAGTCTCCATAAGCAGTGGAGACTGACCTGGGCTGGAGGTCCCACAGCACCTGCCTTTTCCAGCGCGGCTGTCTCAGGGTGTGTGGGCCCAGAGGATTTTAAGTATCTCTAAGCGGCGGAGACCAACCTTGGGTAGAGGTACCATGGAGACTAACTTTTCCACCTTGGCTGTCTTGCGGCATGTGGACCCCGCAGCTCTCAGCCCTTTTTGGGCGGCAGGCACTGGCCTGGACTGGGGTCCCATGGCATGCGGCTTCTGCCTGTTCTGGTACTGATCTCGCATCTCCTGTTGTTGCTTTTTTTATTTTATTTTATTTTATTTTATTTTATTTTATTTTTATTTTGTCAATATACAATGTAGTTGGTTATT
>NW_007776267.1:2171-3583 GCF_000696425.1 Galeopterus variegatus | reverse complement strand
ATATTTATGGTTTATAGCTTTTTCATTAAAAACAATTAGGACAGGTTAAAGACTTCTCTTTATTCTTGTGTACATTTTATATACTATACATGCACGCATTTAATCCATTAGAAATTAGCTTGCTACATTACCCAATACTAATTATGGATATTAAGGTATAGATCTTACATCTTCTCTCCAAGGTCTAATGCGTAAGCTCTTTCTGATAAAATGCATATGCTCAGACTGATAAAATGAAAAGAAAAATCTCAAATAAAAAGATCAGCTATTCTTACTCATATAATATCGATTTAATAAAACCCAATCATATACTGTTCATCTTTTTTACACCTTGCAAAAGTGATGAATTAGGTGACGATCAGTCACACTTGCACGTGGAATTGCAGATTAAGACAGCAGATTCAAGCTTCCTGATGGAAATGTCTTACCACAGTATTCCCCAAATCAAACCAAAACACACAACTCAGAACAAAGTGTCCAAAACAATTCGCAGTTTTCACATAGTCTACTTCCATAACTGAAACACTGGTGGCTAAATGAAAGAGAAAGAAAATTCTCATGAGGAGCAGAGCACTGTAGCAGAGTGCAGCTCTGCCTTTATGCCTAGAGGCAGTGATGGTGAGTGAAACAAAAATGAAAACAAAAACAAAAACACAGCCAACCTTAGAATTCTAAGACCCAAAGCCTAAGGAAAAGCAAGCTCAATGAACCAGCTTCTGACTGGATCCAGTGAAAATGTGTGAAATCTAGTGGATCGAAAGATGATACTCTTGATGGACAAGAAGGATTCGGAGATAAACACTGAGCTGGAGGACTATGTATTTCTACTGTGCATAATAAAACCATCCATCTATCTATCTATCTAAATTATATAGTACATGAGGGCACTTGAAAAGTTCATGGAAAGATTCATGTTATCTTTTAATTATATTTCTCCATAAACTTTTTGAAATACCCTTGTGTAATACATTTATATGTTATTACATAATATATTAATAATTTTCTGATATATGTAATATAACTTATAATATATATATAAAAATACAATATCACTATATAATACATTTTGTAATATATCATACCTTATATATTATACCATGTGTGTGCCTGTGTGTATACAGGTAATCCAGGGAGCCCCCTGTTACCCTATAGAGAAATCTATTCTGTGCCACAGTTAGATCCACTGACAGCCTATTTCTTACTGTCAACAGTCTGTGGGGTTTTTTTTCATTTCTTGTTCTGAACATTCAACAAGCCCTTGGACTCCCTGTACACACACACACACACACACACACACGCAAGGAGTAATACATAAGTTACAATATATAATAGATTATGTAGTAATTTTGTATTATATTATACAGATAATACAATATATAATATATAACATATTATATATTATACTTTGTATG
>NW_007776267.1:0-1981 GCF_000696425.1 Galeopterus variegatus | reverse complement strand
GCCACAGTTAGATCCACTGACAGCCTATTTCTTACTGTCAACAGTCTGTGGGGTTTTTTTTTCATTTCTTGTTCTGAACATTCAACAAGCCCTTGGACTCCCTGTACACACACACACACACACACACACACACACACACACGCAAGGAGTAATACATAAGTTACAATATATAATAGATTATGTAGTAATTTTGTGTTATATTATACAGATAATACAATATATAATATATAACATATTATATATTATACTTTGTATGTGTTTGTGTGAATATATACATGTATATATGTACATATTATCAGAGAATAAGCTATTGGAAATAAAACAATTGATAAGAGTGAATAATTCAACAGAAGATTGAAGATACAGTTAAGGAAATCCAAAAACTAGAATCCAAAACCAAAGACTAAAAAATAAGAAGAAAATATTTTTAAAACTAGAGAATTAAAGCATGCAAACTGTCATCTAATAGGAATTTCACAAAGAGAGTCTAGGTGGGAAGTATTACCAACTAAATAATAAAATAAGATCTCTTAGAACCAAAAGACAAAAGTCACCAGATTTCAAGGGCCCATTGAATGTTCAGAATAAGAAATGAGGGGAAAAAAAAGACCCACAGGACTGATGACACAGTATAGGCCGGCAATAGAGGTAACTGGCATAGAGTAGATTTCTGTATAGGTTAACATGGGGCTCCCTAGATCTAACATGACCACCAGCAATAGTCTAAATCACACAGAAGGCAGTGAGCCTGTGTTCCCAGCTCCTCTAAGTGTGCAGATCCCTCATTCTATGTAGTTTGTTGGGAACATTATATTCTGTTAGCCATGCTAACATGAGATCACATAGTGAAACAGTGACAATTCTATTTTTTTTTTTTTTGGCCGATCTTCAAAACTGGACCTAGACCAGCATTTATGAATTATAAATTGTGAAATATTGGCTTAAGATAATGTATACAGGTATTTGCATCCAGAGAAATAAAGTGCATCCCATACAAATGGTCAGTATCAGAATGGCACAGAATATTCCAACCAGCACCAGAAACAAAATGACAGTGAAGTAATGCCTTCAAAATCTTGAGGGAAAATGATTTCCATACTTTGCCGAACTGTTAACCAAATGCAAGAAAAATAAATACATTTCCAGTATAAAAATTTTTTAAAAATCTGCAACCATATACCTTTTTTGGGAAAGAGGGTCTACTCCACCAATATGTGAAGTTAAAGCAAAAATTAACATATATATTTATTTAATAACAATAATATATAGATAATATATGAAATATAGTAATAAATATGTATATATATACACACACATACATATACATAGAAACGATCTAGGAGGTGCAATGTAGAAGCAAAGGAAGCTTCCAGCTGGATGAGGAAGTGAATCTTCAGGTGGAAATGTGAATTTCTGTTCACAGCTGCTCAGCAGACCTGAAGAGTGACCATTCCACAGAAAGAGGAGTTTTAGAGTTTTGGCAGAAGCTCTGGGATAAACTAGTAACAATTCAATAATAGTTTTTAAAAAGCAGCTATTAAATCAAGGCAGTTATTAACCACAGCAGGAAAAAAAAAAAAGAGCACAAAGGGAGATGTATTATAGTATACTAATTGGCTCAGCTGTCAACAATATTTACATGATTGTGTAAATGAGAGCATTGAATACTGGTCTTGTTTCTTAAGTGCCTAAACTAAGTCATAATAACAGTATTGAATCCTGGCGGTGACATGTTAGCCAATCTTTGATGAGCTTCATTTTCCTCTTTGCCCTCAGTGTGAGGCTTACCTAAATAGAAACATGCACCACCAGGCTGAGGTGTAGAAAGCATTTCTCCATCCTATTGCTTTACTCACCGCCATCTCTTGGCTTTTCAGACAAGCCTAACTTGCCAGCCAGATTTCTTAATTGCAGTTTATGAAAGCTGAATGTGAGTTGGCTTCTGCACTGTGACAGTGGACAAGAATGACTAGGGGAACCA
>NW_007776266.1:2407-3584 GCF_000696425.1 Galeopterus variegatus | reverse complement strand
CACTGAGGGTTGCAATCCGTTGCCGGTCACGAAAAAAAGACAAAAAGAAAAAAAAAAAAATACTCCTTTACAATAGCCAAGATATGGAACCAACCTCAATGTCCATTGATGGATGATTGGATAAGGAAACTGTGGTGTATATACACTATGGAATAGCACTCAGCCATAAAAAAAAATGAAATTCTCCCATTTGCAACAACATGGATGAGCCTGGAGAAACTTATGTTGAGTGAAATAAGCAAAGCACAGAGGGATAAATACTGCATGTCCTCACTCATAAGTGGGAGCTAAGAGAGAAAGAAGGAAGGAAAGAAAGACCACAGTGTTGTGCTGGACATGCAGAGGAAGAGAACATTCTTTGGGCTACAAAGTGGAGTGGGTGGGAAAGGGGGAGGGGAAGGGAGGTTGTGGATAATCGGGTGGGGGACAAGGGGTACAAATGCTATTTGTGGTAATGTGTATGCTGCCAGCATGAATCTGGCCTTCACATCTTGGGCCTGAGGGGTGATGGTCAGCTTTGTATCTCATGAATATTCATAACCAATAAGGAAGAAAAAAAAAAGAGAAAGAATTCAAGCCTTGTAAGCCTGTGGCCAAATTACCATGCATTTTGTTATTGTGAGGTGACCCCTAAGAGGTGCTTATGGTTTCAATGCTCTTTAAANATGCATTTTGTTATTGTGAGGTGACCCCTAAGAGGTGCTTATGGTTTCAATGCTCTTTAAAGTCAGAAGGATGACATTAGGCTTTAAAAGTGGAGTTTCTCTCTAAAGTTCCATTTCTAGAAGTGTGGAAAAGTAGCAAGACTTATAGGAACCACCACTGATCATTGCTGAAGGACTTAGATGAAATTATTATTGCTAAAAAGCCTTACGAAAGACCTATTGAAGTTTCTGGCTTCTGGCAAGCAGGAGCTTACAATTTATGACTTCATGGATGGCAACAGATAGTAAAGACATGCATACCACTGGGAAAGTGTTGAATGAGTTTAGAGAGTGCCATTGTATACAGGAAAAAGTAAGCGTATGCTGGAGGGTGAAATGGCTTTGACGATAAATTAGAAACTTCATTCTAAAATGTTTTTATTTGTTATTCATTTCTTCTTTCTTCAAATGAAGGATTGGGCCAATTTTTAGGGATGTGCTTCAGTTATCTATTGCACTGTAACAAACTACTA
>NW_007776266.1:0-936 GCF_000696425.1 Galeopterus variegatus | reverse complement strand
ATATGGAAGGGAAATGTAGGAAAATATTGAGAGTATGGGGTTTCACACTTAGTCATTTCACAGGCATGGAGATGTGCACAGTAATCATAGGAAACTCAAAGCACCTAGAATTGAGGAAGATCAGAAAGTCTGTAAGATGTATTTTACCAAGTTCACAAATTTGCCTGAGAGAGGAACTTCAGAAGTGATTTGCTACAACTCTCTCTCCCCAGTAGTCAGAGAGAAGACTTCTTGGAAGAAGCTTTCAACATAATTGGAAATGAGAAGCAGCTTTCTCATGAACTGCTCGACTAGAATATAGGAATGTAAATTTTGCCCTAGAGATTGTCTTTGCCAAAAGATATGTACTTTGGTTGATTGTCACCTTTGTTTTTCCGCAGTTCCTCTTTCCTGTCTTCCTAAAGGAGGAGGGCGTTTATGGAATGATTTTAGACTGTGTGGCTCACTGGCCTCCTCTGTTATCTTCAGGATGTGTGTTTTTGGTGTGAGTTAGCATTCTAGTGTGTATGTTATAATAATAGAGCCCTTGCAAGCCCAGCCTGCTGTCCTTTGGCCCCAGAGCTTGTTGAGACATATTTCCTATTTCATTTTGCAGTTGTGTCTCTGCAAACTAGGCTTAATAGTTTTGGTCTTCTCACTTTCTGAAAATTATGGCAATGCTTTGAGGTACCAGTGTGCCTCAACATGTTGTCATGGAGGGTTTGGGAGGAGCTGGGGTCATTGTGCAGTCAATGCATTTCAGTGGAACCAGGAAAACTGCAAAAGGGAAAGTGACAGGCAGGTGATGTCCCCTCTTGCCCCTGAACTGGCTGGTGGCGTTGCTGTTTCTTCTTCCCAAAGTTTCTGGCCCACAGTCTCCTTGTTAACCAGCCTAGTGTCCATAGCAGGTATTGTTTCCCTCTGCAGTTTCTAAATGAGATAGAGCTCTGTGTGTAA
>NW_007776265.1:2535-3584 GCF_000696425.1 Galeopterus variegatus | reverse complement strand
GAACCCGCGGCAGGAGCGTCACTGCACTCCCAGCGCCGCACTCTCCCGAGTGCACCATGGGGCCAACCCGTATTTTGCATTGTTTTCTAAAATCACAAAGTTAATTTTCCTTCAGATACTATTGAATAAACATAAGATACCCAAAAAAATGGCAACTAAATAAACCATCAAAAGGCAAAAGAACAGTGCCTAATCGAGGTCTTCTATAAATAAAAGTTGGCACACTGACAGTGACAATTACCCAAGTGTGCCTATATTGTTCCTGCCTTTTGTCTGGTGGGATAAGATGTTAAAGTAGAACTGTATTGCCTGAGAAGAGAGGAGAGGGGAGGGAAAGGGAAAGAAAGAGAGAGGAAAGAGGAAGAGGGATAAGAGAAGAGGGAATGTTTTGTAAGTAACTATCAAAATAATTTCCCTTTACAGCCAACATTTTTGGAAAAGTAATCCATATTCATCATCAAATTCACCTCTCTACCCACTGTGATTCATATTCTGCCTTCACTATTTTCTAAAATTTGTTTCATTATGATCATCAGAGACCTTCTAGTTTCTAGTCCAACAACCTCTTTTTAGTTTTCATCTTACTAACGTCTGTGTGACATTTGACAGTGGTGAAGTTTCTTCTTACTAGGCTTCTGTGACACCATTCTCTCTTTTCTTTTCCATATTAGACTGCTCTGCTGACTCCTATCTTCTTCTTTAAGCATTGACGTTGTCCAAGAATCCATTCTTAGTACCTCTATCTTCTCCTCTCAGTTTAGATCCTCTTCTTGCATGATCTTATCCATATACACTTAGGATTCTCGAATCAGATTCTCTAGCCCAGATCTCAAATCTGCGCTTGACTAATATTCATTGGAATGTCTTCCAGGAAAATCAAGCTCAAGATAACCAAAACTTCACTCGAAATTCCCATATTTCTTTTCCTCAAAAACCTGATCCTCTCCTGAATTCTCTATCTGTGTTAAGAAAATCTCTATCACTTATTTTAACTGTATCACCAAACATGGGATCTTCTTCTACCCTTTCCTCTTCAGGCCCAATATGTT
>NW_007776265.1:0-765 GCF_000696425.1 Galeopterus variegatus | reverse complement strand
AAAAAAAAAATCATACACATACTTCTCTTCTTTGAGGAAGTAGAGTTCTCCAAGGAAAGTAAGGTGGTATATCCCTGAATGGTACAACCAATGCAACCTCACTTGGAATGCAAAGTTCTTGAGGCATGGTCAGACTAAGGGGGCACCCTTAATAGGGATATAGGGCTGAACAAAGATCCCATATATACTCCTCTTTTATTTTTTAGAATCGGTTGTTTTGTGATAATATAGAGGACAATGTTAGGTGGCTGTCAACATAGAAGCAGCTGATTCCAGTCAGTGAAGAGAAATAAATAGGGGCCAAATAACTACCCAAAAAACTCTGTAATATGAATGATGAAAGCACTAGGCATATAACTTAGGGGAGAGTACAGAATAGAGTAGATGAGAGAGTGTTCGAAGTTAACATAACAAAAAATTAAACCTATCTGCTGTATCAGCTCAATGCCCACCACTATTTTTCTTTTCCCAGCAAGTAACCTAGCTTCAAAAATAACCATATCCAATAACCCTGAAACCTAGGCAGAACATACTCTAAGGGAAAAGGGAAAAGTAACTTTCTTATTTGGCACCACATACTCTAAGAGAAAAGGGAAAAGTAATTGTTATCAAATAAAAGTCAAACAATATGCATCAGAAGAGGAATTATGCCAGGAAGTAGGGAAAAAGTTTTGTGCTTCTCCATGACATATACATACACATACATATATATATATATATATATATATATATATATATATAGCCTAGATTAAAGAAAAACAAAGT
>NW_007776264.1:2806-3584 GCF_000696425.1 Galeopterus variegatus | reverse complement strand
CTTGCCCATTGCTGCTTTTCATACACAGAACTGAAGCTGCTCATTATTTATAGTTTAACACATGGCATCCTGCAGTAATTACTGTGTTAGATTCCTGGTAGTGAGGAATACCTGATGCTTCTTGCTTCTGTCACAACCCCTGCTGTTCCCTATGTCTCAGTGTTGTGATCAGTTATTCAGATATTTATTTGGAGTACTTGCTATGTGCTCCCAACACATGATTTCCAGACAAGGCTGTGGTAAGGAACAGAGTGAAGTCTTCTTGAGTCTTGGTCACTTTAGCATCATTCTCTAGCCTATTGTGACTGATTGTGATAACTGGCTATAGGTTTTTTCACTAACAAATAAGGCAACAAGACTGTCATCTACACAATGCAAAAAGAAATCATCCTGCAGTTTTGTAAGTAAGTAGTAGAATATTCCCTTCATTGCAAGAGGATTTGCTAGGAGAGTTTTAAATCATGCCAAAGATACATCAGAACAAAGCCTTTCCTTTTGGGGCACAGATCCAAAAAGGCAATTTTGGCATCACAGGGAAAAGGTTTATGCTCAAGAACATCTTGCTTTCTCATCTCCCTCTTACTTCATGGGCCAAGTTTTGGTGATAAAATATAAAATCATTAGTGTCTGAAGTAAGCTTATCTCTGAATCTAGCAACTTGCTAAAAAATTGTATTCAGTATTACATTGTGTAATATAATGCTTTATTCTTACTGAAGGTTCCCCAAAATACTGAATGTCACAGATTTTAATTAGCAAAAACAAATTAATAGAAAATT
>NW_007776264.1:0-1609 GCF_000696425.1 Galeopterus variegatus | reverse complement strand
GGTTCCCCAAAATACTGAATGTCACAGATTTTAATTAGCAAAAACAAATTAATAGAAAATTGTTACCTAAATAGAGAATATGGTCGGCAATACCCTAAGCCAAAATGAATTTTTTTTTAAGTTCTGTGTCTGTTTCTTGTTTCTCCCTCTCTGTCCTTAAACTCATACATGTTCTACCTCCCCCATCCCCCATACATATACAGAGGTCTTGCTAAAGTGCTGCCAAGTTGTTCCGGGACTTGCTGTTACAGGCCCTGCAGTGAGCCGCTTACGCTGAATTCTGTGCTGTAGCAAAGTTGCTATAGTGCCAGTGCACTCACACCTTTTCCTGTATTTCCTCAGTGCTTTATTAAAAATAAAGCTCATTTTATAAATCATGTATTGAACATTGATAGGGTTTGCATTTGTAATCAAATGTTACCCATCTGCTTTACACTGAATTACCGCTATACCATGCTTTTACTCCTAAGCTAATATCCTATCCTCATGTTATTGGGTTACTTCTGCCACAGCTGTATCATTTTGTGGATATGTAAAGCACATGAGCTAAATTTTATATTGGCCAGAGTTTTAATATCTGTCACAAAAGTTAGCCCAAAGACAGAAAATTTTATGCTCAAGTTACTGATTCTTTTGATTTTTTTATGCCTAGTCTAGGATTGATTTTTAAAATGTACTGTAGGAGATTGCCTGCATTCGAAGCGTTAATAGCAGCACTTATATGATTTTTAAAAAGTTTCTGCTTAAAGAATATTTTTTAAATGTTGATTCATTCTTTTCCATATGCTTAGGCAGCCACGTGTGTCAAATCTTTTCGAGTACAATATCTTTCTTTAAGCCATTAAAATATCCTGGAAATTTCATCATTTTGTATTCTAGCTCTGTCTTCCACAACTCCTTTATCCATGAAAATAGGTTAAAAAAAAATTTTTAGGATCATATGTTTGAATTTGAGGTTCAGAAACTGTGGTCACTGCAGGGACCAGACAGCCATCACCGACTCTCCCCCAGGATTATGTGTGTCACCTGTTGGTAGGGTAGTGGGGTGGAGGGGAGGAGAATGGTGGTGTCAGCACTCTTAGCTGCTGTGGCTTTCACATTCTCTTCCACAGCCCAATAGCATTTGGATTCTGTGGTAACTCTGGAAAGTGAAAACATCACTAGGTCTTACCTTGGGTCCTGCAACAGAGAGATTGGCTACTATGCTGCAGCTGAGGTCAGGTAGACTCCAGGCACAGGTAGTTTGGATACTTCCAACAATTGTTCCTCCTGAAGAAGACTTGCTCAAAAGATATCAACCTGTTCTTGCATGCTGGAGCAATGAAGCAGCCAGTGGGACTTTTTTAGAAGATTGGATCAGGAATGGGATGGAAAACAGCAAGAGGAAGGATAGGGGTGGCTAGAATCAATCTCTAGAACCAGTGAACTACAAACTCTAATCAGGCTTCTTTCTAGGTAGGTAGACTCTGAGAGAGGAAGATGGACTACAAAAGACCTAGCTCTAATTTTTTTGTGTGTGTGTGTGACCGGTAAGGGGATCGTAACCCTGTGTCGCCTGCACCGTGCTCAGCCAGTGAGCGCACCGGCCATCCCTATATAGGATCCAAAC
>NW_007776263.1:2555-3584 GCF_000696425.1 Galeopterus variegatus | reverse complement strand
GCCAGGAGGCGCGAGGCCCTGGGCAGCTGTGGTGGCTGCTTTTCAGTCACCTTTTGGGCTGTATGTGACGGCCGTGTAGGCATGTCTAGCAGAAGAAGGCAGGTTGCAGGGAAAGATGGGGTGCCGGCCCTCCTCATCTCCTTCCTCAAAAGAGTCCTCTCAATGTCATTGTCACTGATAGCAGCAAGTCTGGACCCTAAATTAAGCTCCCCCCCTTTTTTTTTTTAACATTTTTGTTTAAGTTTAGGGAAAATAAAACCACACCAAAACAAAACAAAACAAAACCACTCTTCCCCTTAACTGCTGGACATTCTTTCCTGTTTCCCCAAATACTGAAAGCCCAGATTAAGACTCCCAATCCCCACTGGGGAGGACCTGAACTCAGTCCCCACTTCCGCTTCACAACTTAAACTAGCACAATTAAATATCAATGATGTTGCCTGCGGAGAGTCAGGGTGTCAGCTCCACCCAGCTGAAGCTATTTCTATGATCCACTCCTCTGGAGGGCATGCTCTCCACCACTGTCAAGCGCTCAGTTCACCATGGCCTTATATAAAACTGTATTAGTCAGGGTAACATACCTTAGCTACTGCAACAAGCGAAAGAATCTCAGTGGCCTCACACAAGGGGACAGTCCTTCACATGATGTCCTAAGCAGGTCAAGGGGGGAGCTATCCTTCATCGGGGACTCAGAGACCCCTAATCCTGCCATCTTGTGATGCCACCACCTCCACATGTGACCTCTGAGGTTGCTGAGGCAGGAAAGGGACATGAAGCATCATGCTGGTTTTTAACTGCTCTGCCCAGAAGTAACTTACCACACTTGTACCCAAAGGCCAGAACCTCCCCCTAACTTCGAGAGGGGCCAGGAGAAACAGGGAAACTCACCGGGTACTGGATGTGCATAAACTGTCACAGGAGCAATGATTCTTGCATGTGATAATTAGTGTACACATCTAGAAGGGGAGTCTTTCTCATATGTCCACAATTGCCCTCTCAGTGGCTATTCCTGTTTTGGATGACAGGGAA
>NW_007776263.1:0-888 GCF_000696425.1 Galeopterus variegatus | reverse complement strand
CCCCCCACCCCTGCTGCCCAGTCATCCTCAGATGACCTTGACAGGCCTGTTTCTAAATACCACACCATCTCTCATTCCTCCCACATTGTCAACCGAGGTTGACACCTTCACTGTAATCGAGGTCATCAGCCCACTTGTTTCTCGGAAGTTCTGTCACCTACTGTCAGGACAATCACATTTAAAGAAATACTACATACTACAATTGACAACTTGGATAGCTAAAATTGACAACTTGGATATTGTTTTCACAGTCAGTGTTGCTTGGTTCACTGCCCGGTCAGGCTGGTAGGACCATGACTCTGGTCTGCCTCTGCGACTTGCTTTTTTTACGCCCACCCCATGCCAGTGAGCGGCCGGGGAAAAGCCGGCTTCCAACACTACACCTGCATGTGGTGGCTTCCGTCCGGTACCTGTGTTTTCCATCTTTCATACTTTCTGTCTACTCACAGTGCTTCACGTCAGGACAAGCAACACAGGATGGAAAGGTCCAGGTGAGAGGACACCTGGGCTCTACACTCATCACCGCAATTAAATACTTCTGTGACTGGAAGCAAGTAATTTTTCCTCTTCTGTGCTTTAAGAGGATTCTCGGATCAGGGTTTCTGAGCGAAGAGCATTTTCTCCCTTTTTTATTTACGAAGGGGCTTTACAGGGATAGACTGCATGGCCTATTTTGTTTTCTCCACTAGAATGATCTCTATTCCCCACATCCTTTCCAAGAAGGATGCTATCATTCCTGCCAGACCGCATCTTAATTTCTATGAAAAACACAAGGTTCATCTGCTTGCTTACCAGGGCGTTGTGCATTAAGATCAAAAGCCTCACGTTTTAAAAAATGTATTTTTAATTGATATGTATTAATTGTACACATTTATGGAATATAGAGTT
>NW_007776262.1:1991-3584 GCF_000696425.1 Galeopterus variegatus | reverse complement strand
CTGAGTAGCTGGAACTATAGGCACGTGCCACGGTGCCCAGACTGCATTTCTTGTCTTATAACTTCCAGTGTGCCTATTGAGACATTTGAGCCATTCTAATTTCTCATCTGTTCCCCCTTCCATTTAGAAATTTCTAGGATCTTCTCTGTGTTCAGTGTTCTGAATTCTAATGGTCTGCCTCGATGCAGGCCTACAGTCGTGAGTCACTTAATGACAAGACTGTGTTCTGAGAAATGCGTCGTAACTGTGTGAACCTCACAGAGTGCACTTACACAAACCTAGATGGGCTAGCCTGCTACACACCTAGGCTACACACAGCCTATTGCTCCAACACCCTCCAATATGCAGTCTGTTATTGCGTGGGTATGTGAGGCATGGCCATATTTTCGTCCATTGTGTCGGACACTCAGGGGGCTCTTTTAGCCCACTAAACTATCCTTCAGTTTTGGAAAATGTTCTTCAAGTATTTCTTTGATCATTTCTTCCACTCTATTTTCCCTGTTTTTTTCTTTTTCTTTTCTGCAACTCCTAATTATGCAGAAAGTGGGCCTCCACATCTATGTTTTTGCACTGCCTTTTGAGAGATTTCCTCAACTTCATCTTACAATCCTTGCATTGAGTTTTTTTTTATTTCTGATGTTATATTTTTAATTTTAAAGACCTCCTTTTTGTCCATTGAATGTTCCCTTTTGAAAACAAACAGTTCTTGTATTGTGGTCTTGTCTCAGGTTTGTATGTGCGTGTATAGAATGTCTATATAAAATATGTCCATAATGTATTATATGTATTTTTAATAGTATTGTGCTTTGTTCCAGGGATGTATGATATTTTTAAATCTCACTAAGAAATATTAATGATAGATTTTTTTGTCCTATTTTAAAAATATTTCTTCTACCTGATAAGCCATTTCCTTCAAGTTGCTTTTTCTGTTTATTTTAGTCTGTGCCTTTCATGTGAGAAGCTGTGGTCAGATGTCTGACGACTATTGGTTATCCGAGTGGGGGTACTGAAAGGCTGATTGGGTAGTCTGAGTACATCGGTAGAGATTTTTGACTATGATCTTCACCGCAGGGTGATCTGGCTGAGCCATTTCATTGTGAGCATTTTTAGGTCTTCTTCGATTGGGTAAGTCAGATTCCCCAAAGTAGACCTTGTCATCAATCACTTGGCGTTACAGTGTCCTGGGAGCTGAATGAATGAAGAAGCTAGGGGTCCACACTCTGGCTGTACATGTTTGCTTAATCCTCTGCTTTAAGTCCACAGCCCCCTTACCAGTTGTATTAGTCTGTTTCTGTTGCTTAACAGAAATACCTGCACTGGGTGATTTATAAGAAAATTAGATTTATTTCTTACAGTTTCAGAGGCTGGAAGTCTAAAGTCCAGGGAACATGTCTGGTTAAGGCTTTCTTTGGTGGTGACTTCAGTGGCAGCAGGGTGTCACATTGCAGAATGGCAAAGCAGAGAGAGCCTAACCTCCTCATTCAGTCTCCTTTTAATGCCCTCCCAACCACCCTCATGACCACCATTATTAACCCATTCATTATGGCATGGTCCTGCAATCTAATCACCTCTTCAAGTCCCCACCTTTCAATT
>NW_007776262.1:0-627 GCF_000696425.1 Galeopterus variegatus | reverse complement strand
GTCTGTATGTGGGATCCGAACCCTCGGCGGGAGCGCCGCCATGCTCCCAAGCGGCGCACTGAAGCAGTGCACCACGGGCCGGCCCTAAAATTCACTCATTTTAAGAGCACAGGCCAATGACTTTTGACAAGCATAAACGCATGTGTAACCATCACCACAATCAAAATATAGAACATCTTCATTCCCTTAAAAAGCTTCCTTGCGCCCTCAAGGGGGATTTTTATGTAAAATTTGTGGGTTCTTTCTTCCGCATCTCCTTTCTGTCCCCCCACAGTCCCAGCTGCCTCAGCAGCCTTGCTTCAATCTGTTTTCCCTGCCCAGCGAAATTGCCATTCTCGCCTTGGACACTATTTCCCTGTTTGGAAAATGTCAAATTATCTCAATGATCAGAGCCACTGGTTGATGTCCCATATCTGCAAAGAGTTGCTTAATATATTTTGTCTAGCTTTTAGAGCTGTTTACAACAGAGGCCAGAAAATGATAAATCTGATACCAGCTACCTGGAACCGGAAGTTTAAAAATATCTTTTTCGGGCGGCCTGGCCCGGTGGCGCACTCGGTAGAGTGCAGCGCTTAGGAGCACGGCGGCGCTCCCGCTGAGGGTTCGGATCCCATATGGAGACTGGTC
>NW_007776261.1:2769-3584 GCF_000696425.1 Galeopterus variegatus | reverse complement strand
ATGCAGAAGAGTGTGCAATATATAACTCCATTTATATAAAAATGTAGAAAGTTAAAACAAATATATAGTGCCTGAAAGGGGTCCTTGCCTCCCTGAAGCTGGAGCAGATGCAGTGATTGCAGGGGGACACAAAGAAACTTTTGGGAGTTTGAGGGATATTCATTATGTTGTTTGTGGCAGTGAATTCATGGGTGTACACAAGTCATTTTGCAGTTTCAATGGATGCAGCTTATTGTACATAAATTGTACCTTAAGAATCTTTATATATATATTTTTTAAAAGTCAGAAAAGCAAATTTCATTCAGTGGAGTTATAGTTAGAATGAGTTCTGACTTCTCAGTATTAAACATGGGAAATAGTAATATATAATATACAATATAATAATAATAAATACTATTTAATAATTAATATATTCAATGATAAATAATATGTAATAATATGGATAGAGAAGATGAATCTAAAAAGAAAATATACAAAGATATTGCACCAAACAGATGAAAGAAAATAGACTTTGTAAATACCAAATAAATGGAAACTAGTGGAGATGTGTTATTAAACAAAATATTTTATGAATGAATCATTGTTAAATAAAATATATAGTAAGAAAATATAACAAAGCTTTAAAATACATAAAGTAAAAATTGACAAAACCAAAAGAAGTTACAGACAAATGTGTAATTATCTTGGGGGTATTTAATATTCTATTTTAGCAACTGATAGAGCCAACAGACAAAAACTTTAGTAAGACTAGAAATTAGGGGCCGGCCCGGTGGCGCACTGGAGAGTGCGCCGCTTGGGAGTGCGGCGGCGCTCCC
>NW_007776261.1:0-910 GCF_000696425.1 Galeopterus variegatus | reverse complement strand
AAAAAAAAAAAAAAAAAAAAAAAAAGCAAATTTTTGCAAATATCTCCAGCAGTGTTCAAAAAAAAAAAAAAAATGGCAATGCATCATAAGCAAGTGGCTTTTTGCCAGGACAGCAAGAGCTGATTGGACATGTCAGGATCATTCTGAAAACCTTTCCTTATTGACTCAGTGTTTGTTATATGCATTTCTATTTCAATATTAAATTAATAACTTTGTTGGACTGCTTGAGTCAAAACGATGTGAAATAATAGATACGGTTTATGAGGAAGGATCTGATTGCTTGAAAGACAGATTGAAAGTAGGTCATGTGTGAATTAATTGTGGTTAACTATTATATCATACTCGTGTTATTTTTAACAATAATTTGTTTTAAAATCTGTAGATATATTTTCCATGTTCCTTTTTGTCCCCATGAACAACACTGTTAAGGAAAATGTATGTCTCTGATAACACTCCTAATTGGGTGTTCTTGTGATTTGTCTATTCAGATTAATTGTATTGAAATGACCAAGAATGCGTTACAGATCTTGGGAAAATGTGAAATGTAGTTTAACCTCCCTCTGCTCAACACCAAAACAACTTTGTAGTCTTCTAGGGGCTGAGGATGGGGAAAGATTTATTCTGTCTGTTACAATTTCACTCGTACCTGGAGCACAGAGTGCTTGGGGACCTCAACTCTATGAAGCAAGATCTTCTATTATTGTCAGGATAAAATTCAGTCTCTTTAGCTTAGCATATAGAGCCTGACATGCCTTCCTCCTCTTTAATTAGCCAAAACCGCTTTTGCCAGTTTTTTAGAAATAGCATTACCTTTCTGTAACATTTCATAACAGTTCACAAAACAATGCAGTTTGCTTTGTCAGGGATTTTTTCCTTCCCCCTTCTTTGTCTAGCTGACTGCAACTTACTC
>NW_007776260.1:2876-3584 GCF_000696425.1 Galeopterus variegatus | reverse complement strand
TCCTCACTGCTCTCCTTTAATCTCTGCCCCTCACTCTCCACTTCTTCCTTTCCCCAAGCCTTATTTCTGGGTTTTCCCTCCCTCTGCCCTACCACTAGCCCACTCCTGCCTCAGGCACATCAGAGAATGTGCCCTCCATGAAGAAGAACCCTGGATGTTGCCTTTGGGTAATAGAAGTCTGGTAATAAAGACATCTAACAAAAAGACAAACAACATCTCACATGTAATTCAGACTAAACTATTTATAAGTTTATCATGACTTCATGAATAATTTTCTCTTCACTTTTGAGGAACTGCCATTGGGGTATACTTACTTTGACTCTCGTGGAATGTATAATTGCGTTCTCCATTTCTACATTGATTATACTCCCTTTGAAATATTTTGTCTAATGACCATTACATAACTCCAGCATCCACTTACATAGTGTTTCCTTTCCCAACCTTTCTCAAATTCTATGTCTCTCTCCCAAATACTGGGTATTCAGAAAGAGAAAGGTGAATAATCCCTATGCCCATCCAGCTTTCTGTACTGATCAACATGGGTCTCTGCACCAAGGAGTAAACAATATTATACTCATTCCTTGGGAGCAGCTACATCCAAATATCATATTGAGTAAAGTTCAGGTTCATGTACTATATGAACCTCTGAACTCTGAAAATACGTGGCTTAGATTCCAAACAAAATTTGATTTTTGGAATGAACATCCC
>NW_007776260.1:0-802 GCF_000696425.1 Galeopterus variegatus | reverse complement strand
AAAAAAAACATTTTTTTATTAACAACACCCACAATCACACTATCCAACAATAACCACTATAACAATTTTGGTGAATTGTCTTTGAATCTTTGAATACATAATTTTATAAAAATAAGCGTCTTGGTCAAGGGAGGCCAGATTTTGCTGTGATAACAAGTAAACCCCCAAATCCCAGTGGTTTAACCCAACAAAGTTTTATTTCTCACTCAAGCTACCTGTCCATTTTGTGTCAGCAGGGGGTTTAGTCCATCAAGTCCCTAGGCTGATGGAAACTCCACCATCCTGCAGCTACTCTGTAGTATGTAACCTCTTCAGTCACTTTAATAGACTACACAACAACTTAAAGGTCTCACACCAGCTCCTCTTATTCTTCAGCCCAGAAATTACACACAGTTGTTTCATTACAGGTGTAGGGAAGAGGTTGGAAGATATCAAGGAGCTGAATGGAATGTTCAGTTAGCACCACTCTGTCACATTAAAAATCACACTACAGGCTGGTCCAAAGGTGGGGAGTTACCACAATTGATTGTTTGCAGTCAGCTACAGATCAAACTCCTTGTTCTACTCTTTCCCCCTTCTCACTACTATAGTTAACTGGTCTTCAAAATAAAATAAAATAAAAATAAAAATTGCACTTCATATACAATTTTATTCCTTTCTTTTCCCTTAAAATTATATCACATTAGAACTGATTTTTTTAAAAATGCATGAAATTATATCATAGGCTTCCCCCACACATCATTAAATCTCTTAGTAAACATACAGATACAACCCTCTGTTACTGAATCATTGTTTCACTATT
>NW_007776259.1:2634-3585 GCF_000696425.1 Galeopterus variegatus | reverse complement strand
ACTACAATTTTCTATGCCCCCCTACATTACAATTTGTGCAGGCTACAGACAATAGTGCAGGATAAAGTTACATTTTTATACCAATTTCCAACAATGAGACCTTTAATAAATGCTTTCTGGTGCTTTATTCCCTGAGGGGATAAAGAAATATAAGTCTATAGAGACGATATCTTCTCTCATATTCATGTTCTTCTACACCGACTTGACCGTGATGTTCAGCAACCTTAAATAAGGATTTTAAATAGTCCCCTTGAGAAACAGAATAGTCTCTGGATTTTCCATGATTTTTAAGATCCTCAGAATAATAATGTTAGGATGAAATTTGCTCAGGCGCTGGTTCATATATCAAATTTATGGTACTGGTTTCTACTGATATTCACTCCCTAGGTAATGTCATACAGTATTGGCTTTAAATACTTTCCATGTGTTGACTCTCACATGTTTACATCTCTGACTCAGACTTCTCCCCTGAACTCTAGACTGTATATCCAATTGCCTGCTTCACACCTCCACTTGGCTTTCTAAAAGCATCTCAAGCCTAACATGTTCAAAACAGAATTCCTATTTATCCCTGGCAAATCTGTCTTTTTCATAATCTTCTACAAGTCTGTCAATGGCAAATTCATTCTTAATTTATTCAGTCCAAAAACTTGGGATTACTCTTTTTTCTTTCCTATCTCACAACTACTCATATTCAACTCCTCAGCAATTCCTCCTCAGGTTTACCTTTCAACATGTATTCAGCATCTGACCACTTGGGCCTCCTCACCATGACCATGTTGGTCCAAGCCCCATCGCCTTCCACCTGAATTAATTTCTAACTGGTCTCCATGTCTGTTGTTGCCAGAGTTTCCTGTGTGATCCTTTTAAAATGTAAATCAGATTTTGTCATTACTGTGCTCAACCCTTCTAGAATCTTCCCATCACACAGACAGTAAAAACAAAGCCCTA
>NW_007776259.1:0-1703 GCF_000696425.1 Galeopterus variegatus | reverse complement strand
TTGGTAAATTGTCCCTTTGTAAATAGTCTTCCTTGAATTATCCTAATTCAAATGTGCCATCTCTTTCCTACTGTAACCCTGGTCAACATAATAATTAGTATTATAGGTAGCAATTATTGATACAGTAATTGGCCATAGAAAATAGAAAATCCAAATAGGATTCTGGGGTTGAGTCTTTCCTAAATTTGTGGAATACAGGGATAATTACCTTGCTAGGGGAAGATGAAAATGGGTAATCCATGGCATGAAAAGTCATTACTATTACCCAAATTATCATTGATGGTGGTATAGGATTACGTGAAGATGGAGGCATAGCATTGGGAGATCACTCTGGCAGATGTATCATGAGTAATAATAGCAGACTATAGCAAACTTAATCATATGGTGATTATTTTTGCAGCTGTGGTGTCATTCTGTTTCAATCAGTGAGGAAAATCAGAAGCAGTTTTCATTTACATGGCAGTGCCTATAGTATACCATTACTATTCTGCCTGAGGGATATGTCTACTCTCCTACTCTGTGTTATCATATAATCTAGATGGACCTTGATAATTTTGTAATTTCACTGGACGTCTCATTCGTCTACTACATAAAGATTATATTATGTTACTGGGGCTTGGTAAGCAGGAAGTAGCAAACACTCTAGATGTCTTAATAGGACATATGCATTCTAGAGGATAAGGAAAGAAGTAAAATGTTAGGGTCTGATATATGAGTGGACCAGTGAGCATCATGTGATATCCTCTCTGAAGTGAGAGACAAGTTGCTATACCTTCCACAATACCCGCCACTTAGAAAACGGTGCCCACCGAGGACCAATTAGGATTTTGTAGGCAATGTATATATTTGGATCTGATCCTCTCACCTATTTACTGTAATTCATAAGATTACAGGAAGAATGGGCTCTAGCCAGGTCTAAGTTGGCAGTGCCAGCTGCTCTGCTCTCTGGGTCTCATTACATAGGACACCTACTCCCAGAGATATGTACAATCAATTATGTTTCATTAAAAAAAAAAGGACACCTACTAACAAAGAAAGTATCTGTGGCAGACAGAGATACTCTCTGAGCCTCTGGCAAACCCAATAGGAAAATCAACAGCTCAGATACCCCTGGTTCTGGAAGAAGGTCATGCCCTTCTTTACTGACAACTATTTCCATTTGAAAAGCAGCTTCTGGCTTGCTAATAGACTTTGGTAAATACTAAATGCTTGACCATGGGGTGTAAAATGACTATGCACTTTGAACTTTCCATTATATACAAAGTATTATCTGATCCACAGAATTTAAAGTTAGACATAAACGACAATATTATCCTATACAACTGAAGTAGTATACACAGGTTCAGTCCTGAGCATATTATTTAACTACAGGAGCAGGTGGCTCAGACTCATATTGTGCTTGCTCCAACCATGCTGCCATCTTTGCCTCATTCACAACTGTTGGGAAAATAGAATAGTTTAATCAGGCCCCCTTGCCTCAGATCTGGTTGGGTATGGTGCAGCACATTTTCTGTAAACAAATTGTATGTGTGGGTGGAGTTAGTGCACATGCCCATCCATGTATCTTTTTAGTTTTGTTGCTATTGTGTGTTCCAGAGTTGTGTGGAGCAGCAGCACTGAACTGCTGGCCAGTAGAGAGCTCGCGTCTAAAAAGAGAGCATGTTTACTTTGCTGGCAGCTGCTCAGTTTTTCTTTGGATTTTG
>NW_007776258.1:2752-3585 GCF_000696425.1 Galeopterus variegatus | reverse complement strand
TTTTTTATACTGTTGCTCAATCAAAACTATTTTTTGACAGTACTCACTCCCTTTTGCATAAGTTTATTTCCTGAAAAAGTACAAAAATACAAGCAAAAAATAGTTTCCCATTTCTTATTAAAGAAAAATTCATTCATTGCTTATAAAGTTTGAGTTTTCCTATTATAGTGATCACCTCAATAATAATTTTCTCATGGGCAATAATTCCAAAGAGAACATGACATAATTGGAATATTTAATATTTTATACACATTATCTTTTAATGTTGAAATGCATTTTTCTTTGAATATAATATTCTGCTTTCTATAAAGTTCAAAAATTATACTTGTCATGTATATAATAGATCATTATTTTCTCAGATTAATTAATCATTTAATTAAATGATATGTCAGAGATAAAATGAATAATAAAATGAAGAAATCAAAATTCACAAATTGGACTCTAATTAAAAATAGAATTAAACTACTTTTTAAAAAGTTAATAGAGCACAAACAGCCAAGACAATCTGCCTCACTGCCCTGGACACATAGACACATAGAAATGGTAGCACTTTTTATTTGGTATTGCCCTTCCAGATTTTCATTACATATATATTGATGGTCTGCAGGAGAGAGGTGGTGAGAAAGGTTGTGCAGGCAGAAGTCTGAGTCCCCTCACTAAAGAAATGTACCTCCTATTCTTGCCACTCTGCCCTTTTGCCAGTTTTACCTCATTTCTGTTGATGGAAGGGGTGTCCTGCTCTCAGTCTACCCAGTGCGGCTCCATGCCTGTCTTAGGTAGCAGCTTTATCCAATGGGACTTGTTCCAGCTTCCCAAACACTTGCTCTCTGACA
>NW_007776258.1:0-1745 GCF_000696425.1 Galeopterus variegatus | reverse complement strand
TGTGAACATAATAGCTCAGTTATGAAAATTATAAAGCTTTCTTTATGTAATTCATTTCTACAGTTGTCACTCAGAGTCAGTGTGTTATTATTTTCTTCCATTTTCCATTTTCATTCTCAAAGACTTGCTGTATTTCTGCTTTCTTTTTTTCTCTTAATGTCCAGTTCAAGTCCTCCAGTTTCCATGATGCAACAGCTTACACTGATCTTCTTTCTGGTCTCTTACAGCATCTGCTGATTAATAATGTTGTGTTACTGTCTTTCAGTATATGTTGTAGTTAGCTAAGCTAAGAATGATTTAAAATATGTGAAACATAATAATATTTTATTTTGCATTTTCTTTTATTTTGCATGATTTTTCCTCTTCTTTCTCTGAACTTTTGCTATTTTTATTGCTAAATGTTAAGGCTCACTGTCATGAGCCTTTAATTAGGAAACTTCCCCCAAAGTTAATATTAGTTAACATTAGAACACATGGTGCTTCTTGAACTTTGGCATTTAAAGAAATTAATAATTTTCCCTGAATGAATCTCTAGTCATCATGAGGCAGAAAATTTCTAATTTTATTGCTCTCTTCATGGATTGTGGGAATGAACTGCTGAATCATGGTCACTTTAGGTTGTATGTCTTTTTTTTTTTAGAATAACACATTAAGCAATTCAATTCAAAATATGTGCTGTTCTAATTGGAACTGGAGAGCAATTAACTTTTCTGTGGCAAAATGTCAAGTACTTTTTTTTTATTACTCATCAAAGGAAATTTGTCAAGAGAAGTCTCTAGCTTCATGTAAATTACAATTGCTGCTATTAATTGGTCTCTGTTTTAATTAAGTTATGATCTACTTTAACTATGGCTCAGGCTAACAACTAGAAATTCAATAAGCAGCAACTCTGTTTTGCCACTTGATATAACATCACTTCTTATGAGTCAAAATCAGAGCATGTTTTAACTCAAATAAATAGATTTTCTCCATTATATAAAAAAGAAAAAAGTGTAAAATGTTCCAGTCATATCTCTTTCTCACTTTAGTACCAATTTCCTCAAACTTATGCCAACTACTATGTTTATGAATTACAAAAATTGTACTGCATAAGACAGCACAATAAGTCTAATACCTTAGAACTAAGTAACAAACAAGAAATTATATATGCAGAATCTGTTAACCTCCTTCACATGAATAATTGGATACATTTTCATGCTCTATGTAAATTATAATTTAAATTAATTTGTTAGATGTATAGTTTGCAAAAATTTTCTTCTACTCTTTAGGTTGTCATTTCACTTTGTTGATTGTTTCCTTTGCTGTGAAGAAGCTTTTTAGTTTGATATAGTCCCATTTGTTTATATTTTCATTTGTTGCTCGTGCTTTTGGTCTATTATTCATAAAGTCTGTGCCCAGACCTAGTTCCTGAATTGTTTCCCCTATATTTTCCCTTAGTAGTTTTCAGTTTCAGGTCTTATTCTTAAGTCTTCAATCCATTATGAGTTGATTTGCGTATATGGTGAGAGGTGCATGTGTAATTTCATTCTTCTGCACATGGATATCCAAATTTCTCAGCACGACTTACTGAAAAATTTTGCAAATTATACATTGACAAGGGATTAATATCCAGAATATACAAGGAACTTAAGCAATTTAACATTAAAAAAACAAATAACCCAATTAAAAACTGAGCAAAGGAGCAGAATAGACATTTTCAAAGGAAGACATACAAATGGCCAACAGGTACATGAAAAAATGCTCAA
>NW_007776257.1:3093-3585 GCF_000696425.1 Galeopterus variegatus | reverse complement strand
CGGGAGCGCCACCGCGCTTCCCAAGTGGCGCACTATCCAGTGCGCCACCGGGCCGGCCCAGAATTTATTATTTTTTTATAAGCATCACTCATCATAGTTCAACTTTTAAAATATTCCTTGGAAACAATTTTATTTTTTCATTTTGGCAAGAACTAGATTCAAGTTGCAACTTAATCAAAAGCAAAAGGGCTTCAAGCCTTCATGAGACTCAGCATGCATCTTCTCTCTGGACAGGTGCACCTCTATGCTTACATTTTGTTCCTCCTCAAAAACAAGGCAGTTGTGTGTGCATGTGACCACAGCCAGAGGCAGGCCTACAGAGAGGGTCACGCATAAATTATATAAATTTATTATTCCCCTGGATTTACAGGGTAAATTATTCATGTAGGACTCTGTGAAACACATTAAGTGGACTATCTTCCCCCTCTACTTTAAATATTCTCACCCCAAGCTTTGAAAGTACTAGCAGTATATTTTGGAAAGAAAATCTAT
>NW_007776257.1:0-2031 GCF_000696425.1 Galeopterus variegatus | reverse complement strand
GAAGATGCTAAAGCATCAAGAACACAAAACAGATGTAAGCTTAGTAACTACAGTGAAAAGTTCAAAAGCAGCACAGGGAGAGAATCTGATCTTCCAAGCTTGACCCTTCTCACCAGTAGAAACATTTCTATTAAAAGTGCTGCAGTTGGTGCTTCTTTCTTCCTTTTTGTCATTATATAACAGATTTTCTGCTGTATTTAGAATTTTTGAAGAACTATGTTTTAGATAATAGGTGTTTTAAACTACTAAATAGAGTATTGAAGTGTGGGTGGGTCTCTTTTTGCACTCTGAAGCTGAATGCCTGAGGCATCTGCAGCTGAACTGTGGAAGAAATTTCAAGAAGCAGACATGCATCCATGCCAGCCAGCCAGCCAGCAATCTCCCTCTCTCCTGCCGTCCCCTCTGTAAGTGTGTTTACTGGCAATTGTGCACATACACACACACACACACATATGCAAATTATATAGGAAAAATGTTCCTGAGTATGCATAAATTAAATTTTCTCAACTCTATTATCTATTTTTTATTATTTTAATATTTCTAATACTTGGATAGCGATGCACATATTCAATGTGGTATTGCATCTTGTTTTGTTAAAAAGCTGTCATAATCAAAGCCAAGTCAACTTGCAATTAATGGCATTTTTGTTTGTTTTTCTTTCCTTTTATTTATTGGTTATGAATACTCATGGGATACAAAGGTAATCGTCATTGCTCATGCCCAAGATGCGATGGTAAGATCCATACTGGCAGCACGGCCATTACCACAAATTGTGATTATACCCTGTGTCCCCCACCCAATTATCCCCAACCTCACTCCCCATCCCCCTTTCCCCAGTCCACTTTGTAACCCTAGCTATGTTCTCCTCCTCTGCAAGTCCAATGCACCACTGTGGTCTTTCTTTCTTTCCATCTTTCTCTCTCAGCTTCCACTTATGAAAAGTACATGTGGTATTTATCCCTCTGTGCTTTGCTTATTTCACTCAACTTGTTTCTCCAAGCTCATCCATGTTGTTGCAAATGGGAGAATTTCGTTCTTTTTAATGACAGAGTAGGATTCTATGGAATATATATACCACAGTTTCCTTATCCAATCGTCCATCGATGGACATTTAGGTTGGTTCTATATCTTGGCTATTGTAAACAGAGCGGCAGTAAACATGGGAGTGCAGGTATCCCTTCGACACGATGATTTACATTCCTTTGAGCATATACCCAGAAGTGGGACTGCTGGCTCTTGGAGTCAATAAACTTTCGACAAGAAAACTGAAAATCATTTGTACAAGTATACTTATACTCTTTTCTTTATTTTAAAATGCCATTAATTGTATGGATCCAGAAATTACGATCCATATGATTACATGCATACATGCATACATATTCTACCACATTTCTAAAAGAATGGAAAACAGCAATTTGCTCAACTTTGTATAAAGGATGCCTTCTTTAAAAACATGTGTAAATAATGCTGTAAAGTGATGAAGAAGGTTGTTATCTAGAACAATATTATTCTGAATTATTTCATAAAGTGAAGGTCTTTTAGGTAAAAAAAAGAAAAACTTCAACTTACCTCTGCTTTTTAAATATTTTAAGCTAATAGATTGGATTTTGTAGTTTCATTGTTTTATCTCAGGAGTGTTTCCTGAGGTATTTAGGTGATGATACACAAAATGAGATCTGAGAGCTGGACCCGTAGTAGTCTCACTAATTGTCTTTTGGTTGGAGCGAATTTAAGTGCTAAATTGATTTGTCAATTTCCAGTTTGTATGCTTCTGTACCAAAAAAGTCATAATTCCATAAATATTTTATTATCTTGTTTTACATATTTAGTCAGAAAGACTGCAGTCAATTCTTATGGTAATAAAAGTTTGATTGCTTTATGGAGGAATTATTTTAATAAATATATATGTATATATAACTGTAGTGTACTTCATATTGGATTGACAAATTTATTTGTTGGAAAATTAGACTATAATTTAAGGTCCATGTGTGTATGTGTGTGAGAGAAAGAGAGACAGAGAGAGAGGGTTTT
>NW_007776256.1:0-3585 GCF_000696425.1 Galeopterus variegatus | reverse complement strand
ATTTCATGAGCATATGGGCAAATGTAAATTTGAATTTTAGATCCAAGTAAGAATAAGGCAACGGGGCTGGCTGGTTAGTTCAGTTGGTTAGAGCACAGTGTTGTAACACCAAGGTCAAGGGTTTAGATCCCGGTACCTACGGCTAGTGACCAAAGAACTAAAAACTAAAAATTAAAAAATTAAAAAAAGAATAGGCAGTGGCATCAAGCCTTTGGGTACTGATCTCTTTGCCCCTGCTCACAAGTAAGCCTTCTTTGTGGGCAGGTGTTTTTTTCCCCCTAGATCCTTTTTTTCACTGGTGATATAAGCCACTGTGAGGATCCCAGCTCATTGCAGAAGTATCACATCCAGTTTTCTTTGCCCTGACCTAAAGCTTAATCTATTCTCAAACTGGGATTGTATTTGCCCTGGGTAACTTTGGTATTTCCAAGTTGCTTATGTTCAGGTTTCATCTCACTTTTCAGCTCACTATTGTGTGTTTGTGTGTGTGTGTGCGCGCGTGTGCATGCGTGCAGGCACTTTGGATATTTGTCTTACTTTTTTGATAGGTCAGCAAAATATTAAAAACATTTGTTGTATTTTCCTTAATATCTAGTTGCCCCCTTTGGGCAGCATACACACTAGCTGCTCAAAAGTGCAGGGCCTAGTAGCACTCATGCAATTGTGGCATAGAAAAGGCACATTTAGATATTTTTTGTGTGTAGTTTGCATGAGGTAGGCCCTTTAATTAATGGGGAAATAAATAATTCTCAAATAACCGCTGCCAAAGGCAGCCTTTTAGTGTCATCCACAAGGAATATAGAGAAGGAAGGGCATACAGAGATCTTCAAAAAGTTCGTGGAAAGATTTGTATTATCTTTTGATTCCGTTTCTCCATGAACTTTTTGAAGTGCCCTTGTATATTTGGGTGGAAAGATTTTACCTCCACCCAAATATAAAATTTTAAAAAATTACCAAAGCTAATTTTTTCCCTCTGTTCTAAACTCTGAGATAGAAACTTCAAGATTGGGTTATATGTCTTCTAGATGTGATAGAGGGAATGTTATTTTACTTCCACTAGAATGACTAAAGTTAATGATTAAAACAAACAAAAAAATGGCAGTGTGGCGCTGGTGAAGACGTAAAAAAACAAACTCTCAGACCTTGTTGACAGGAGGGCAAATTAATTCAGTCATTTTGGAAAACTTTCTACTAAAGCTGAACATATGCATACTCTAAAGACCTAAAAACTTAGGAGTGGTATTAACTCCTAGGTATATACACAACAGAAATATATACAAACATATGAAAGAGGACATGTACAATCTTTTCATGAACGCATTGCTCATGATATCCCAAACCAAAAATAACCCAAATGTCTATCAAGAGTAGAATGGATAAATTGTTGATTACTTTGCAGCGATGAAAATGAACTCCTGCTGCATGCAGTTGCATGGATGAATCTCAGAGGCATAGTATTGAACTAAAAGAAGCTTGACACAAGAAAGTACATTGTATGTTTCTATTTATGTGAAGGTCAAGAATAGGCAAAACCTGTCTGTGATGATAAAGGTCAGAATAGTGGCTACTACTTCTTTGGTGGTGGGTAATGACCAGAGGGGGCATGAGGGATGCTTTTGGGATGTTGGGAATGTTCTGTATCTGTGTATTACATGGATGTGTTCATTTTGTAAAGATTCATCAAATTGCATGCTTACAATGTGTACACTTCTCTGTGACTTTTTATGTTGATTTTTGGTCATAGGTATAGACAGAATTTTGGTTATCAATTTTAAGTAAAATGAAAGACTACAGTAATCTTGGAAAAAACTGTCATCAATTCTATTCTCTTTTTTTTTGTGGCTGGCCAGTGTGACAAACTGAGTCCTTGACTTTGGTGTTAACACTGCACTCTAACCAACTGAGCTAACTGTCCAGCCCCATAAATTTTATTCAAAATGCAGTGTTCTCTCAAGGGAGATTGGTATTACTTGATATTTGTTGTTTGTTTGGGAGTTTTGTGTTTTTGTTCGTTTTTGGTGGCAGATGTAACCCTGGACTTTGGTGCTGTCAGCACCACGATCTAACCTGTAGAGCTAACAAGCCAGCCCTGTTGCTTGGTATTTGAAGCTAAATTAGATAAAAAATAGGTGTATTGTTTGGACTAATCCTGAACTGCAGTAGAATAGACACAATCATCTCCAAGGCTTTTTTTTTTTTAAAGGTTAAATTTCTGTGACAGAACATACAGCCTCTAGTGGGCAGAACCTTTCCAGTTTAGTTAGTAAAGCATTGACCCCTTTTAAAGTTGTTTTTTTTGTTTAAATAGAAAGCCATATTTAGTTCAGAGTATTGTTTTGTTCAAGAGAGCAAAGTTGGAATTCATGAATTATCTAATAGTATAACTCCTACATGTGGAGCAGCAATGTAAGTTAACTGATTCATATAGATCATGTTTGAGGCATTAGCTGCCTTTTTTGTTGTTGTTTTGGTGGCTGGCCAGTGTGGGGATCTGAACCCTTGACTTCTGCTTTTCTGGGGTGGTGATATAAAATTAATAGACTCAGGAGTGCTGGCAATTAGAATGTGCCATTTTACATATCTGCAAAGCAAAATCTTGCCTAGAAACGGTATCATTTAATGGGCTGTGCTTGTGTCAACTTGTGGTTTCAACGGAAAAGTGCCTGTGGCAACAGTAAATTTATGACAGCAAATGCCTTCAGTTTGCATTTGCCACACCAGGA
The DNA here is from genome assembly GCF_000696425.1 of Galeopterus variegatus. NCBI lineage: Eukaryota > Metazoa > Chordata > Mammalia > Dermoptera > Cynocephalidae > Galeopterus > Galeopterus variegatus. The sequence goes on along the minus strand of NW_007776256.1, from coordinate 862 downwards.
AGGACAATGACAGGAGGACAGTTTTAGTTTATTCATTCACTTTAATGGCAGTGTCATGTCATTATAATGATGTTGAAGGATAGTTAATGATGGTTCTTGTTCACGAGGGGATAAAATTGGAAGGGGTAAAAGGCAGGCTTTTCTTATATTGAGTGCTTAGTGATTTTATACACTGCAATGTCAAAACCCTCAGGAGAATTTCCTGTAGTGGTTGGTCTTAGATAAGACTCCATTAATCATGGTCCTTTCTCACAATTCTAAGTCTACAGAAGTTGTTAACCATCTAAGAAGAGCATTTTGACATTTTGAGAAGGAAGTCTTCTGCATGTGTGTTTTATGGATATCTTTGTCTTTTTTTCTTCAAAGATAATTCTTTGCCTATCAGTTTATACACAAAAGCAACTGATTCACATCTTTTCACTTCAGTGTCTGTTAAAGTCTGTTCTCTGTTCACTCTATGTTTTCTTCCTAGATAAACTGATGTATCCAGCTATTCCTTGTATTAATGATGTCCAGTCTGTTATTTCTATATTTCATTTTTTTGAGACCTGTGTTCCTGTGAGCATTATCCAGTCCAAATCCAAGTTGGTTATTTCTCTACCACCAAACTTTTTACTATTTCTGTAGTCTACCTGTAATCACACAAGGTGTGGTCTTCTGCCCCATTTTTTTTTTCTCTTTGAAAGAACTTCCCTGATATGTCATGAAGCCTTGTCTCTTGTCTCTCTCTTTTTTTTTTTCCTTTTTGTCTTTTTTCGTGTCCGGCAACGGACCGCAACCCTCAGTGTCGCGCCCGTACCGGACCGGGACCGGCAACGGGATCACAACCCTTGGTGCTGCGCCCGCCCCTCGCTCAGCCAGT